>NC_090989.1:243463387-243766417 GCF_041146395.1 Eulemur rufifrons
CTTACCAGTGACCTGGTCAACAAGAATACGAGAAGTAATAATGCGTCCATATTGTGAAAAAAGCTGTTCCAACTCCTTCTGGGTCATTGTTTTTGGAAGTCCACTGACATATAAATTTGCATCTCTGATAGAGGCTGAACTTGGGCGAGCATAGGAAACCTGAAAAGGGGAAATAAAATTAGATGTATATGCACACTCAGTCACCTCTCTGTAGAAATTCAAAGACTGCCTCCTTTGAAAAGGAGCTTCTGTCCAAGAGGAACATGTAACAAACACTGAAGTTAAAGCAAGCTAGGCGCCAAGTGCTTTGCTCATTTCTGGGTTAATTCTAGACAAATGGACGTGTCATTCCTCAGGGTAGAAAGGAGCAGTATTTATCCCTACACGGTGTCAAGTTCTCAAAACAAAGCAGTGGTGCATACAGCACAGTACTACTGCCCACAGTAATAGGTTGTCCTCAGTGGGGCCAACACTCCAGAATAGGGATTTAGGCCTGATCATTCCAACCTTAAGAATTCACTGGACACGTTTTTGTTTTCCAGCCTCTCCCACCTGAGAGGGTGGTGGTGCAATGATTCTAAAACAATTTACCCTTCATCAGTAAATATGCCCTTTTGATTTATGCCAAAATAACATTCGATCTTCCATGAATTCCCAGCAATTTAAATATGTGCATGAGCTATACAGTCCCATTATTCTTTGTCCATTGCCTTCTTGTCCACAAATCTTTTAACCTCAATTTTGAAAAGGTCTTAAGTCCTTTTACTAACTTTACCTGCCACCTTATGTATTCTTTCAAAAAGCTTCCTATCTTTGGGATCTAACATACAAAATCCTACAAGGAAAAAAGACAAAATAAGTCTGTATGTATTTATTTATAATCATCCTTCATGTAAACTCCATGACAGAAGAAACTACATCTGCCTCGCTCATGGCTGCTCACTCTAGTCAACGCTTGGCATGTGATAAATGCTATAATATTTGGTGAGTATAAGCCTCTCCAATACCCCATTGATCCTGCAGGTTCACAACAGCCTACTGAACCAGACAGAGCATTTCACGGACAGATCAAGTCATCTAGATCACTTATCCCCATTGTAATCAATGGCTCTTTGCCTATAACCTATCTCTGCCAATATTTGGATAGCTGCAAGTCTCCTGAGCTATATTCCTGACCACATTCCCTTTGGTTTAACTGTAAGCTCTTCTGGACTGGCCTACTGCAAGGACAGAAATCTCACAATATACCCCATCTTCCAGATTACTCATAAAAATGGCCAATGAGTCTAACTCTGGGATTGATTTGCTGAGGTATCATGATATGATTACTTCTGCCTACTCATTTTACCCATTAGTTTTAATCTAGTTTATTACCAAAAAAATCTTTTTCCAATTTACACTAACATTTAAATAACTCTTAGTATGAAACACCAAATACCTTCTCCATAATTTAAACTATGACCATAGCTCTCTATTATCACTTCTTTTTGCTTTCCAGAAAGAAAAAAAAAAAAAAAAAAAAGCCAGGTTTTACACTACTTCATAAAGGTCTTGCAATCTCTCACCCTGCCCCAATAGTGTTAACATTCCATACTCCTACCCTTTACCTTTGTTCAACCAGTTTGCTCGTTAACAAGTGAAAATATAGGCCGGGCGCGGTGGCTCACGCCTGTAATCCTAGCTCTCTGGGAGGCCGAGGTGGGCGGATCGTTTGAGCTCAGGAGTTCGAGACCAGCCTGAGCAAGAGCGAGACCCCATCTCTACTAAAAATAGAAAGAAATTATATGGACAGCTAAAAATATATACAGAAAAAATTAGCCGGGCATGGTGGTGCATGCCTGTAGTCCCAGCTACTAGGGAGGCTGAGACAGGAGGATCGCTTGAGCCCAGGAGTTTGAGGTTGCTGTGAGCTAGGCTGACGCCACGGCACTCACTCTAGCCTGGGCAACAGAGTGAGACTCTGTCTCAAAAAAAAAAAAAAAAAAAAAAAAAACAAGTGAAAATATACCTGTTATTCCAAAGGCTACATTTAGAAGTCATATTAGCACTGTCATACAGAAAGAAGGAATTTGGAATAGTAGCAGAGAGAAGAGACAGCTTATTCACACACTACTCTTACTTCTCTATGCCTAAACACTTAAGGACAATGAAGATTGGGGACCTTAAATGTAAGTGAAAAATAAATGAAGGAAAGTTTCAAGTGATCAAAATAATTTAAATGAAATCTAGTCTGGGAGACTGCTATAAACTGATGAAACATAAAGCCACTGAATCATATATGCATTCGGTAATGTGAATAAATGAAAACTCAATTTCTTTTCTAGAGTAGTACAATTCTCAATCAGCCAAGAAAGTAAAAACAAAAAACAAAAAAATACCACTTGGGACCCACATTCACATCTAGGACTTCATGGCTTTCCTTTCACAGCAGGGAGCGCTCAACAAGTCAGGCGGTACTCTGCTCCAGATCATGTGACTATGGTATTCCCATTATAAAGAGCCACTTCCCATAGGTTACAAGATAAGCACCCACAGTCTCAAAGGAAGCTAATTTGCAATGAAGCAGGCAACAGCAGAAGCAGGCAGTCTTTGCATGGGAGCAGGTGAGGCAAGAGGCAGTGAACAATGGTTAAAGATAACAATTCTCTAATAGGTGTACCTGGGCTCAAAACTAGGTTGAATTCATTATGAGCTCTGTGAACTTGGGACAAATTCTTTAGGCCTATTAACACGTAATTATACCTTCTTTGTACGGTTATTAGGAATAATTAAATAATTTCTAATCCACATGAAATGTTTAGTCTGAAAACCTATGTGACTACATTATAAATATTATTTACCTCTACATCCACCTGAAAATGCAAAGACCCAGACCATTAAAGTTGAGAGTAACCTGAGTCCGTGACAGTGTTCTAGAATAATTTACTCATGCAGTGACATTCACTGCTTTGTGCATTTCAGATGAGTGTGGGTGGTGTATCTTAAAAGTTATCCTAAGATATATTTAGGAAAACGGGTTTATATTTAGTGCTTATATAAAAGCTTTGAAAACATACTTGGGTCAGTTATTTTTTTTTTTTTTCCAATGTCCAGTCTTCAGTTCACACTGTTTCTTTAAAAAAAAAAAAAAAACACTCCAACACAAATCTTCTCAAAAAGGCATTTTTCAGTAACTGTTGTCAAAGAACCACTTTCCACTACCACAGGCAGGACAAAGGTGCTTAGATTTATATAATCTCAAGGTGGTAACAATGTTTAATACTAAACTTACGTTTAGGGGCTTCTAAGACTTCACCATTTACAATGCATTTTAAAAACTACAGTATTTGTCTGTGCCTCGAAACAACTCCATGAGGGAAAGCAGGGTACAAATTAGTTATTTTATAGCTGGGGAAGCAGGCACAGACAAGGTAAACAACATGACTAAGGTTATACACAACTAGTGTTGAATTCTGGATTCACACTCTCATCTTTTGACTCCACGTCCTTGGCCTTGTCGTCCAGTTTTCCTTCCCCAACACCACACACTGCGGTCACGAGCTTCTCAGTGCACTTGTTCTAAGAGTTTGGAAAAATTAAATGAATCTTGGCTATTTCCTAAACTCACAAACTGAGCTCAAGACAGAAAACAGGATGTCACCAGAAAGTACAGTTAAGTCAAAAGTTATTTTATTTCACTTTCCATGAATAGTTTTTAAAAGTAACTCTTTCTAAGATGAGTGGCCACTAATTGAGATGAACCAGAGAAACTGCACATAATAATTAGAATTTTGAAGCTAGTTTTTCTTCCATTCGAATTCCTAGAAACAAGCAATGCCACCCACCCCCACCCCCTTCCAGGAAAGAAAGATGTCAGGAAGGGTAACTGCCCACCTCCTCCTCCCAGAGGGGGGCTGCAGGCCTCCCCCCATCCCTTCCTTTCTTGGGATTAAGCAGCTCCCTTTCCCTCCTTCCTTTATCAAGGATATCACTGTCATCAACATCCTCCCTTCCAAGAAAACAAAACTTTTCTTCTTCTTCCATCTCAAAGGATTATAAATAGAAAATGTACTTAGACCAAAGTGGGAAGAAGGCTTG
Organism: Eulemur rufifrons; assembly: GCF_041146395.1. Lineage (NCBI taxonomy): Eukaryota > Metazoa > Chordata > Mammalia > Primates > Lemuridae > Eulemur > Eulemur rufifrons. The sequence goes on from NC_090989.1 coordinate 243,467,465, forward strand.
TCGTGGGATACGGACTTGCACTTTGGAGATTCAAATCAGTTTCAAGACCAAATCTTGTAACGACAGTTATCAGTACCCTTCTCTATTCTCAATTTTTTTTTTTTTCCTGTGGATTTGGAGCTTGTACAGGTACCTTGCTTTAATACTCACCTAGAGAACCATGCAGGGGCTATCTTCAGCTTCAAAGGGTTAAGTATCTTTGTGGTTCTTCAAGACTAAATTCCCTTGGAGGAGACCCAAGAGGTTTGTTTTAAATGACAAATTCTATATTAGAAATACTTCAATATAATGAACTTCCAAAATAACTTCCTACCCGGGTCAACATAGCTTCTTCCTCCACCTGCAAACTGTTCTCTGATCTACATTCACTGGATTAATACATGGGTTTGGATTTTCACTGCCATTTAAACAGATGAATATTCAATGCCTGAGGAGCAAGGTTATGAAATGTCAAAACTACTAAGTGAAGGATCTAATTTAAGAGGCAGCCAGAGAGTCTGCAATTTAAATATTTAAAGATGATACAAGGAGTACAACGCTGAACACCAATCTACTCCAAAGATAGCAATTTAAAACCCAGGTTTATTCTGGAATTTCTCACAACCCTACAAGTGATATAATAAACAAAGACAAGCAATATTGAGATTATATGAGAGGAGAGAAAGGCAGGCAGTTAGAAGTAACATGCAAATAAATGCTCTAGCCAATGGCTTCTCAAATTGTTCTTCACAAATGAGATTAGACTGGACAAAAAAGAGATAAAAATAGATTTATCAAAGTAATTAGGTCTCAAAAATGGAATAGTTTGAAATACAGTATATTCCATGTAATTAAAAACTCATTTCTTCATCAGCAGCTAAAACTAATTATACATTAAACATGCAAAGATGAGTAACACATAACACTAAGAGTGGGCTATCAAAACACAAGTTAATCAAAATACACAGAACTAAAAGGAACGAAAATATCATATGAATAAGAATTTGTAATTTATACATGTACATAGTAAAGTTTAAAATCCCAGTACATCACTTTCAATAGAAGTCCATTTAAACACTTGTCCAAACACATAACTACTCTCATTTCTCTGATTCATCAATCGAAAGATCAGTCACAGTGGATATTAATATCAACAGATTAAAGTGATAAGGTCCATAAATGACCAAAGCAATTCACTCTTTTTTAAACTAAGAGCATTTGAAAAATCACCCACTGACAAGATCACCATTGAACAACTTTTATCATTTGTCAATTACTGACCCAGGACTAGAAACATTAAACCTAAAAATTAGATACTTGCCACTTTAGACTTTTTTGAAAAGCTCCATTCAATCTCTCCAACTGAAAGGATTGGATAAGGTCATAGTTATGCGTATTTAAACTGAATTAATTGCTGTTCAAAAAAAAAAAAAAAGAGTCTTGCTTGATAGGACCATCCGGAAAACGACACTATCACAAAATAAAAGTTGGCTCTGGTAGGCAGTAGCAAAGGTCTTGTGAGAGCAAGACTGACTATCTAGACAGTTGGATACACTGGACCTTCCAAAAGACCTCAGAAGTAAAGTACATTGATCTCTAACCACAATTCAGGCCACAGACTTCAAAATTCACCCAAAAGGAAGACACGTACTTTGATCCTGCTTCTAAATGCAAAACCCTACCAGGAATAGGTTTCAAATACACATCAAGGCATATGCGTAACATACACCAAGATTAAATTTTCAATCAGGAAGGGCATATTTCACAATGGGTCAAAAATGAGTATGTCTGAGAGGACAACAAATTAAAGATTAGCTCCAGCAGAGATGTTCGAACTAAAAGAAATAGTCACATCTAACAGGAAGGCTCATAAAAGGTATTATTAGGGCAGTTACCTTTAATGAATATTCCAAGATACAGAATTTAGACAACTATATCAATGGAAAATACATATACACTTTAAGATTTTCAGTTTCTTAGTCCCTTATGCATTCAGGGCACTGGCTACCTTTTCTATATAAGCGTACATAACCTTCAGTAGTTTCCCAAAGCTTCCTGTTCGCTCACTTCCCTATGTTAACATGAGCTGCTCCTTCCACCCATCTAAATTTCAGTCATTTCAGACAACGCACAGGCATCACCTAGTCCCTAAACTCAATGCTCATCAATCCTCTCCAGTACAGTCTGAGTTAGGGACCTCTTATCTGACCCACAATGCATTATATGCTTATTCTCTTAAAAATGGACCAATCCAAGGTGTACTTCTCTGTTATCCTGTCTTCTGATTGACAGAACCCCTTGAAATAAGAAACCTTGTCATCACACTACTTTGTACACCCTGGTACCTGCAACACATTTATTGAAATGAAGACGATTTATAATCATATACTCATTTGAGAGAGATTATTTTTGAAACCTTGTTTAAAAGTTAAGAGAAGCCACAAGCCACATTGTAATGTACCAAAAATCATAGGTTATGGTATTTTGTGCATAGACTAGAATGAAAATTCCATTAAACATTTTTAAAATAACGTTTCATTTCTCAAATGGAGATTCAAGTCCCTAGAAGCAACAGTCTCTGACAGAATAATATATTGACAGCAGGGGGACAGTCTTAATTTTGGAGCAAAAAGAAAATACAGTGATCATTTAGTCCAATTTCTTTATATTTAGAAAAGAGGCAGGGCTGAAGCACAGAAAGGCAAAGTGACTTATCCAAAGACACAAAGCAAAAGAATTAAGTGTAGCATTCAGAGGTCTTGACTCTTCATCAAAGGTTCCACATTATACCATTATCTGCAACAACAGCCTTTGAAATCATGAAATGTTCTTATGTAATGGCAGTTATCACAAGAATGATCAGATATTTCCAAAGAGATATCAGAAGAGATACTGCAAGAAGGTTAAAAACCTTAGCTTTGTAAAATATTTTCTTAAATACACATAAGGAGATATGAAACAAGTCAAAATGAATCATTCTCATAGGATAGTTACTATATTTCTTCTACCAGTAATGCCTGAGAATTATGCAGGAGATGTTTGAGAAAAATCTAATTACATGGGGTTGAGGAAGAATAAAGAGAAAAATCAAACTAAGAATCTTGAGACTAGTGTTTTACACCAATAATAATGTACCTATAATTGAATTTTTGATATTATTATTTCTGTCCTTTTTAAAAATTACATGCCATTTAACAGAAAGGGAAAATAGCAACTAGATGTTTACACTAAGGAGACTTCTCGGTCTCATATCATTTTCAAGTCTTGGTGCAAAATCATTAAAGAAAAGTCAATGCAGTTGATCTTAGTTTCAACTTAAAGATGAAGCTAAGAATAAATAATGTCCTAAGAATAACTAATCACATGACCTTGCTAAAGACAATACTAAAACTACCAAATAGCCACAGAAAAATAAGGTATGATGGTTGTGATTAAGCAACTAATCATGAACTGCAGACTTGCACACGTCTTAAACTCAGCCTCTGAAAAACTACACTGAGCAAGGTCTACTAAATGCTATCCAGTTTCATCCATGTGCATTCTAAATGAGAGTCTCAATAGGCTGTCCAGACCAACATTTTTACTTTTTATTAAAAGTATGGCTGGAAGACCATTTCTGTCCTTGTATTCTTATTTCTCCTTAGTTGTAGTACACAGTCGGTTCAACAAGGATGTCTTATGTTGGAAAAGGCAACTGGAGTGTATGGTAAAGATTCTTGAAATTCAACTTAGGCCACAAATGTCTTTCAAATTCCTAAGTACCTCTACAGGTAAAAAAAAAAAAAATTAACAAAAAATAAAATACAAGTAGAGCAACAGTAGTGGATATGGCATCTAAGGAGGGGTGGATAAATCAAATCCACTATGGCAGTGGAGGTAAACTAGTCATTCCAGGAACCTGTCATTCCATATTCCATTTCCAGTCTTGTATCTTCAATTAACCCACACAAATTCTAGAAACTGATTACACTTAAAATGGTATTAAAAAATAGACATTAAAAAATAGGAGTTTCAGCTGTCACCACCAAAGACTCTATTCCTACCCTCTCTGCATTAGGAAGTTTCCATAAATGGTTAAGAAAGCTAACTCCCTTACTATTAACCTTAAAAATGAGAAATAAGCCTGTATTTGGCCACATAATCTTTAGAAATATTAAGTAACATAAACAGGCTGGAACTGAGGCAAACATGAGTTACTTTAGTACTAGGCCAAAAATCTTACAAAAAAGCAGAAGAGAATGCATTATCCCTGGTGAAGTTCTAGCCACAACAGGGCATACTATGAACCAGTGACCAGAGTTGAATGTTTGAACTAGACCCCTTGAAAGTTAAGGAATAAAAACACATGGAACAGAATCACACAGAGCCAGGTCCAGGTCTTAGTTCTGTCACTTGCCAGTCAAGTAACTCTGGAATAATTTTCTTAGGTCCTTTTAAACCTCTATTTCTTTACTTGTAATTTGATGTTAATGATAGTACTCACCTCATGGAGACCTTACAAGTATTAAATGGAATAACAGAACTATTAGCACAGAGCTGTAGAACCATAATTTTTAATCATAATATGTAATATTACATATACATCATAACACAGATAATGATAGCCCCTGAGTTTTAATAAGTGTTTACCATGTGCCAGACACTGTCCTGGACATGTTACGTATGTTAATTCAACTGATCCTCTCAACAAGTCTATGAATTTGGTAGTATCACCAATATCCCCAAATTTACAGAAAACTCAGACATTACTATTATTTTTGAGGACAGATGAGAGACAGAGGAGACTTGGCACACAATGTACGCGCTTTAACATAAAAGCAAAGATTACATGTATAAGGCTTCTTCCAAATCCATGGTAATTATTACTAAAACTAATTCTTGAATATTTCAGGTATTCTGGAAGATGATGGAAGATGAGTGTGCTGGAAAGCCTGTGCCCGGCTGAAATGTGAGGAAGAACGTTGCCTTACTGTCACACCGAGAGCCAACATCTAACATCTTTACATGAGCTGACAGAAAAGCCCCACTTAATTCCATTTCTCCCATCGAACTATTACATATTAAATCCTCATTCTCTCTTGTAGAGCCCTGTTAAAGCTTAAACCTAGTAAAGTAAGATGTGATGTAAGAAACAATACGTTTTGGGGGGAAATAGTAGAAATAATAAATGGCCATCACAGAGTAACTCCTAACTTCAGATTAAGGTTATGAGTATGTTTCTACATGTAGGATGGGGTTATAAATTACTATGCCATCAGCTGCCTAATGATTCAATGTGCTTTTCCAATATTAAAAAAAAAATATACTGAGGAGGCTACACTAGCAGGTAGCACTAGAAAACTTTCACTTTAGACACTTTCATTAAATATACCATGAACACATTAGAGAGACTTAAAGAAAAATCACAGTACTTAGGCTTCTTAAATACTGCCAGAGCACCAGACTGCCTCAAAGCTTCCTCCCAAGGTTAAGAGTATTACAATTCAAAGCTTTTATATTATTAAGTTTTGAGCTCCTAGATGGTTGAAACTTAAGTCTTACGTGCATGCCTATCTTCTAGTCCCACCCACCAAGTAGGTACTCTAATACCTGTTGAGTGGATATATCCCATGGCCTGTACAGAAGTTGTTTCTGAAGTACCTCTCAGGCAAGATGATTAGATATTGTGATATTTGCCCAAACAATCTGGCTCCTTATGCTCCACTGGAAACAATGCAGGTTAAAGGAGCTCATAAAAAATATATGTACTAATCCAATTCTTAGAAAGCCATTCTCCAGTAATGGCTTCTTAATGGTTCTTTCAAGATTCTGAAATTTGACCCGATGATATCTCCAACAGAAGCCATACCGTCAAGATAACTGCCATAACTTTATCACCAAAAATATACTTGAGTTATGACTTGTGTAGTATTTGAATATCTAGTATGCCTAAGGCACTATCAACAGATTAAAATGCTTATTTAGGAAATTAAACCTAAAGAATGACTGACTATACACTGGCTGGCGTAAGTAAAGTGAAGCTGTTTAAGAATAAAGGTCAACTAGTACTGGTTGGTAATGTGGAAAAAATTCTCATCAAGACAATTTTGGAAGATTAAACATCCTAGGGCTTTCACCTACTCCTTCATCTAAGGTCTGAGAGAGAGAGAGAGAGAGATGATAGATGAAGACATAGGCTGATGGACATTAAGTAGAAAATCTCACATAAAGGGATACCTTTAATTAAATCTTCATGTTTTGTAGAAAAGAAAAAGTAGATTAAGTCCTTTACACATTCTTCATACAGCCATATCTTCAATGTATAGTGACACCTACCAGGAAGTGACAGGAGTATTGAACCACCCACCCAAAGTTAAGGATGGCTTAAAAGAAGGGGAAAAAAAAAAATCTCCAGAAAATTTCACTTTAAATTTCACTTAAGTTGTGACTTTTTCCATCTTTGAGCACAGAGAGCAGTTCTCTGTTCTTTCTTATAAGCGACAGAAAGAACTTCCTCATGTAGAAGTTATAAATAAAAATGTAAGCAGTTTGCGAGGTGCTCTGAAGACAAAGATCCCTTTGCCTTCAGAAAGCAGACAACCAAATAGGAGAGAAAGTGGAATGTGCAGTGAAAAGTAAGTGCTTTTATGGCCAAATAAAACTTGGTGAATGACAGGGGTATCGGGCAGTGTAGGCAGAGAATGACCCAAGGCGTGGAGGATCAGATTTGCCTATCGGAGGAGGAAAAGCCCAGCTGAGCCAGAATAAAGATTTCTGCAGTACACTGGTAACACTGGAACAGTGAGTTAGGGGTAGATTCTAGAGCCCTTAAATGTCAGGGTGAAGCTTTCACGAGCAGAGGAATGACAATCAGAATGTTGGGAAGTATTATCTGACAGAAATGTATGAAAGAAGAACATGAAGATGGTTTTCCCATCATAACCTAGGTAAGGGCAACTGTCAAAATCAGTGTGGTAGTAAAAAAGCTAATTTATACAACATCTACAATAAGTTTCCTTTTGTTCTATAACTAGAAAAAAAAATCTGCTTTACAACAATGTTGGTTCAGATACCCAAGTCATCTTTGACCCACTAAAGAGTAATGAAAATATAATGATCCTGTCTTCTGCATACACTAAATACTACATAGAGAAACTTCATCTTGGTGCCATTTCTAAATACCTTAAATGAGTCCCATAGGTCACCATGGATCTTTGCAGAGCAAGGGAGATATGTTTCTATGAGCAGAAATGAATTAATCTACCCAAAATTCATTCCTACAGTTCCACTTATAAATTAGGTCTTCACTAAAAGGGAGTGAATGTAAACTATGAGACTACGTTTTATCAAATTTTCCTGTCCATCTTTTTTTTATGGTTATTACTTGACAGAATAAGTATGCTTTATAGTTTTCAGATATAAGCTTCTCCCAAAAGGTATACATTGTTTAAAAGCCTCTGTGCTTTTTGATGAGACACTCCTCCATGTGTAAAACCCTTTTTCTTTCTCCACCTGATAAACCTACCTTGGAAAACACTATCACCTCTGAAATCATAGCAGAGGCCTCTCGACAGCCAGTGACATATCCATTTTAATTGTACTCTGCATTCACTTATCATACGTCCAAATAATGGTCATATAAAGTAAGTGCTGTCTTCCCTGCCACACAATGGCATCAAGGACAAGACTGTCTCTTATTTTTACACTGTTTCAACATTTAGCAAAGCTAAGTGGCACACACCAGGCACCAAAAATGCTTGCAGAACTAAATACTTACCTCATTACCCACAGATATTCCCTGTCCAAGACTGTACATAGCCAAGATTATACAGTCTTAGAAAAACAAATGCAACTTACAATTAAATATTTTTTAAAAAATTTTACATTTGTTCATCCTTGCCCTTTGTTTGGGGTGGGAAGAAGCACACACATGATGGACATGAGTAACTTTTAAAGTGAATGATCCTCCCTATAAATGTGGAGCCTGACTGCTAGTCTTGTTACAGTTCCATATAATATAATAAGGTTCTAAGGGGATGGGAGTCTTGAACATGAAATAATCACTTTCACTAAATTTAAAAAATTATTCCTCACTCATCCAAAGAAAAATTCCTAACAAGTGATCTTCCTCTTAAACAAAGGACAAGATATTCTATTTCAACAATCCCCCTTCAAACACCTGTTTTAAATTTAAAACAAAATCTGCAAACCATGCCTATATCGTTAAGTAAACCATACAATATCCCAGAATTTAGTGTTTTGGGGCCTGATTTGATCCATTTGTCAGGGATCTAATATATAGGCACATGTACACATATATATACACACAAAAAAGTTACAAAAGCAACTCACTTTCTTTCAAGGGTAGACTGTCTTTGGTAAGCCTCAATCAGTTGAAATTGTGTGCCAGCTATTTGAAAAAAAAAAAAAGGCAGTAAAACAGGAAACATTTAGGATTGCCTATGGCATTTAAAAGGCTGAGATGGAAATTTGTGTGAGACACATCTGACAGAGGGGAAGTGGGGGAGGATAATAGAAGTGTTATTAAGTGCCCTCCCCACAGAGCCAAAGGAAGTTTTACCTACATATATTTTGTGGACCTGACATAAGTTACACAACTATGAAAAATGTATTCAATACATCAGGGGATAACCTCTGAAACATTACTGAGTGTTTTATGACTTTAAATCTACCAAGACATTTCTCTCTCTACATGATTAGACGTTAGAGAATAACCACAGGGAAAGCTTTTTTTAAATGAACTGATTTGCAACACTAATAGTCTCATTCAAACACGATCCTTCATTCTCCAAATATCTATTAGACACCTGAGCTATATATTCCCTCAAACAGCTTTAACAACAAATAATTACTGTATTCCTAAAGCCCTTTGTGTGACAGGTGTAAAGATTCTACAAGTAAAAGGGTTTTTAAGGAAAACATGGACAACTGTCACAGTACACAACAAAGAGACTGCATCATTACCACTTACAGAACTCCCGCAGAAATTTAAAGAGAGGGCAGTGGGGACAGGGACAACCACCTTCATCTTTGTTCCAAGACAAAGTGTTCTCCTACTTCTGATCTGCGGAAGCACCTTGAGAATCCCGTCCTGAGGTATTTAATTACACTGAATGATCTGGCACCAGGCCCTTTTCCCTGGGTCTCGCTGATTGATAGCATCAATAACACTCACTGGCTGTAATTAAACCACCAAATAGTATCCCCTTTGCCACTCGGTAGATCAATGTTCTTTAATACTCAAAGAACAAAGTACAAAGGTGAGAGGGTTGTTTTTACCCCTCACCTTCACAGCTCATTTGACTTTGTGCGCCAGGATAGTTTGCAGACGATGCATATTTCACAATTCCCCCAAGACATCACTTAATGAAGAACGCTGAGAAAAATCCTTGGTTTCTTATTAATCCATTTTTGCAAATCTGAGCAGGGTGGAAACATTCTAAGCCTTTTGGCAAGAGTATACACTGCTTTCAGGTAGCCTTGGTGACAAAATTTGGTTTACAGGTCAAAAAGTTTCTAAATTAAGGATGCATATAGCAAATGGGTTTTTTATTTTTAAAAAATTAATATTCAATGTGTGGGAGTTCTGATAATAGAGCAAATTCCCATTTATTCAGGCCCTGTTTAGGAAGTTCAAATATTAAGATACTGCGGAGGGTTGGGAGAGGGGTGTGGTTAGGAGCCTATACATATGAGATGAATTTTTATTGCATTGTAAAAACAACTTTCACAATCTAAGGAACACAACCATCTTGGATCATATAACTCAACTTCCAATCTCTACAGAATGAGACACTCATTTTTACAAGGATGGGCCCTAAAGAACCGTGCTACAAATTCCCCAAATACTCTCAGCATCAAATAATAAATTATGCTAATGTACTCATAATGCTAAAGTATTTAATGACATACAAATGCTCTGAAAATGCACAAATTGTGTGAGAGAAAAGATGTATTTCTTCTTAGGTAAATTCAGCATTATATTCATTAAAAACACAATGGTTAATCCCAACTATTCAAGATATCAAGATATAACCCACAAATGAAAATCATGTTATTTACAAGTAGATTTGTTTTGAAGCAAGCACCACAGACCTACCCAAGTGCAAATCATTAAGATTCACTAAACAGTATTTCCAAGGTCAGGCTACTGCCTGCTTAACAATCACCTGCGGTAGCTATTAAAATATAATTTCTTCAGCCTCACTCGGCAGATAATCAGATTCAGTAAGAATTGGTTAGGGTCTAGAAATCTGCATTTTTATCAACCACCCCACCCCAGTTGATTCTGATGAACATTAAAGTTTTGCCAGTCCCTCGTGTAAAGGGATTTAAAATAGGCAATCCTCAAACTCTGGGGCATATTAGGGTTTCCTAGAAAGCTCATAGAAATCTTAGATGCCAAGCCTCCTCCTTGCCACCCACTGACGTTAGTTTCTGAAAAAGACAAATGCCCATGTAGCTTGAAAGCAAAGCATTTAGGAATATAAATCACCAACAAATGCAAAAATGTAGACATAAAATAAAGCCCGTTCAAAGATAATTCTCAGAACTCAGACAGGCTGGATGTGGCTCAGCTGGGGTGGGGAACGCAACAGCCTGGCCAGTCTCTGCAAAAACGCCGCTGTCATTGATTCTATGAAGTTGGAGCCACTATCAATGACTTCTCTTCTAAGATCTTTCTAGGAATATAAATAGGGTCATCACTAGGTTAAGGCAGGCAGGAACAGTAGAATTTCTAAATACGGACATTTAACAAAACTGAAAACTACAGCTTTTTCTGAATTATCAGTTTCCAGGACTGTGGGTGCTCTGCCTTTCCTGACTCTTCATGCAGCTCACCTGGGGGCCATTTCAAGACTCATTAGCAACCACACAACCAGTGCAGGAAGGATTAGACTTCTCATTCCCACGGGAGGAGGTAATCTTACACTAATGACCAAAAACCGAAGCACATGAGCATGATTTATTGCTTCCCCCCCATCATCCACTTCTGCCTAACACAAAGTTAACTACAGTAAATGTAAAAATAGCCAACAAAATTAAACCAGAGAATGATACACTGTGACTGCTTTCTTCAGAGCAAAGGTGGCTTTCTCTTAATTCCTCCCCAACCAAATTTCTAAGATACAATTTTAACATAGAAAAGGAAGACTGAGAAACAACCGAATATTCTTAATCTTTGCTTTCCCTAAGTAACAAAGCCAGCACAAGTATTTTCTGACTCTATAGGCCAATGATTTAACATTTGAAAGCATTTAACAACTGTGTAGACCGGGACCATCTCCGTTATTTTATAAATCAGAAAACTTGACCAAGAGCAAGAACAGAACACAAATCCAGGACTTAGGACCCCAAGTCCTATTGCAGCCTTTAAATCAGCTCTTCGCAGAATGGAGAGAGGGGAGGCAGACAAGTATCATATTTCCTGTTTCCAAAATATGTGTAGCCCTCTCTCTCTGCTTTCCCATAGGAACTTCTTGAAATAAAACCTCCACACGTAATTCTGATGTTGCACTTGTGGCAGAGATTCACGCTAAAGGCACTCACAGGCAAGTCTAGCAGAGATGGGAGTAAAAGAAAGCGGACCGTCCATGCCTTTATATAGAGTTTGCACAAATTTAAAGACAGACCAACGTTAATGCACTTTTCCGTAATTTTTAAATTAGCATCTAAGATTCTTCAGAACTTACCAGAAAAACATTCTTGAAAAATGGGTACTCTCCTATAAAACAGATTCAGGAAGTTACTATAATAATTCTCTTAATGTTCAATTACAATTGAAATAATTGAATCAATATTAACTCACTTATCTGCTAAATATGACCTCCAGATACCAGTCTTCTTCTCAAACTGTAGGTCTGGCTGTCTTGAGTGCTCACCCTGAAAGAGAGCAGAGTTCTTCCACCCTTAGGCACAGACAGCTCTACTCCCTCACACCTAATCTGGTTCAGAAAGCCTCAAGACACTAAAAGGTACAAATTAAGGCCGCCAAGAGAATAGTTGGTTCATTTAGAGTGGTATCTGAGCAAAACCCTTTAATGTCATTATCTTAAGATAGGTACAATAAAAGCTACAGCATCAGCCAACATGATACTATATTTCTTATGCCAGTAGTGCTATTAGCTGCATCATTTTGATCAAGTCCCTTAACTCAAGCTTCATTTCATCAGTGGAAGGGATTAAGTATTTGCCTACCATACACTACTGTTGTTTCTGTATGAATCCAAACAAGAGATAAAAGCCCTATGAAATTACTGTGAAAAGGAGATACAGCAAGGAATTAAGAGCTCCTTCTTGGGAAGTCAGCACATTCATCTTAACTCTCACAAAGCTAGCGGTAGCAGCATAGACTGAATGAAGCCCAGCTGTCTTAACACCACTTTTCTCGGGTCATAAATGAAAGAAAAGCCCTCCCCCCACCATCCCCCTTAAGCAGCAGTGGAAAAGCAAAATAAACAACTGCTACCAGTGCCTTGCAGAAATGCTTCTGCTGGTGTGCATTTATGAAACAGGCAGGAAAGTGAAGGACCAGGATGATATCCAGGTAGAAGAGTTTTGTGGCCACCCAGTTCCATTTCATCTCATCTTATCATCAGGTTAGAACTGAAACCCAAACAGACTTGAACACATGGTTCTACTATTTTCAGTGTCTTCTATCAAGATACATATAGTATGCCTGAATCTCTTCCTCATTATTATTAATAAACTAATTTTGTGCTTAACATTCTAGGCCTACAAGTAGTTTTCCCTTTTAAAAGCTGTCATGAGAGTCCTGACTGAATAAAGTTCTCAAAGTTCTGATAAACAGTCACTAAGGTTAACAGAGATTCTCTCCCACCCCACAACACACACACACATACACATGCACCAGCAACAATTTCCTAAACCCAAAAAATCATTACATCCATGGCCTTCTCCTTGCCTTTCACACAAGCATACATAAAGAGGCGGTTATTCTTTTAACTCTAATGGAAGTAAACTTTATAAAACCTAAAATTCTCCATGCTGGTTCCAGAAATGGAACGGCTGGGATTTTCTGCTGCAGACCTCACTTCGTGTAAGTTTAAGCATCCACGTGGGCCATGACATCCCTCATGAAGCAAGCTTGGGCAACAAAATGATCCAATGACTCCCTTTTAAGAAAGATGGTTTAGTCAACCACTGAGGCTCTTCCACCACTGCCACCCGCCCTGTGGCTTGAAGGCAGGGACAGGCAGGAAGCAAGTTGGGGACACCGCCACCAGGAACCCTGGTCCTCACCATTCCCTGTGTGGCTCCGCCTGTGCTCCAGCCACCATGAAAAATATCTAAAGAAACTCTATTTAAAGAGTTATTGCCCTTTGGGAATTCTCAAATGCCCATTTTACTTATTGTGGAGGTAGCTAGAAGGGGCAAAAGTAACAGGACAGGCCTGAAGTCTGGACAAACAAGTTCTGGACCCTACTGGGCCACTTTCCTAGGTAAGCAACCTCTGGGATTTTTGTGTGGAGGGGAAAAAAAAAAAGAAAAATCAAAGCTCATAATGAAGCATTCTACAAAATACACGAAGGGCACTATACGAATAACACAATCAAAAACTCACCTGTTATTTCTCACTTAGGGACTGTAAACTGGACTCAATGCAAGAATTTTATTTAAATGTGTTGAAGAGGTATATCTGATAATCAGTTACAGCAATATACTGTTAAACCTTAATACATGGCTCTAGAGAATTCCAGACCATGAGTTAAAAAATGAACTTTGGAAAACATGAAGTCTGTCTGTATTTTTAAAAGGCTAAGAAACCATTTACTCAATGTTTCCATTTTTGCTCCCACTGCTGGTATATACTTTCTCAAATTTTTTTTTGTTCCTCCAGAAACAGACCTGACCAGACCAGAAAAAAATAGCATTTATTAGGCTAACATCTAATAAGTGGGTCAGTTAATTTGAGGCCTGTCCTTCAAACTATTATTTCCAAATTTTCCAAGTCTTCTCAAGGTAAAAGGGAAAAATGGTCTATATGCAATTTTAAGATGAGGGGTACTTTATGGGAGGTGACTTATAAATTTCTACACTTTGTATCTTCACAGAAAATAACAATCTACACAAGCCAGAAGAACACTAGGGTGGGTTGAGATCTCAGAGAGACATGGAGTTTAAATACAAAGCAAATCTTCCTCTCCCAATAAAAACTCAAGTTCAATCCCATCACTGCTCTCTTCCAAACTCCCTGATGGCCCTCCCTCACCTACATGGTGCCTTTGCATGGCACGCTCAGCTTTTATGAACCCCAATCACTCTCAGGCTCATTTCCATATTCTTCACTCCCACTTTCTGCTTTAGCAAATAATATGCGATTCCTCTAACATCTGCTTTCAAACCTACAAGCCCTACAAAAGCACGAATTCTCGGCTTTATGACTATTACAAAAGCCAAACACTCCAGAATGGTGCTACAAGTATTTTACCAGAACACCAACCGACCAAGTGGCAAGTCCTTGGCATGACTTTAGTCACATTCCAGCTTCCATGCCCCTCCTTCTCTACAGTGGGGGCTGATTTACACAGCACGTATATTTCTAACGGTCAGAATTATATTCTATAAAGGAACTTACAATAAATAAAAAACAACCCCATCCCAATCATACTGTCGCAAAAAGAGGTTGAGTTAGAAATGTGTTTCCCAACCCAAATTTTACTGTGGCTGCTAAACTTTCAAGAGCAGCAAAGAACAGTTAAAATTGTTATCTCTACACGACAGGGTACTGCATTTCATCACTAAATCATTCTACATGATAAACATTAAAAAACAGTTGCACTTTTTCTTAGCATGCAATCTGACAAACCACGAAATGTTTCTTCACCCCCCAAAGAGGCAGATAATAAACATTCTTAGTGATTAATAAATTAATTCACGCCACAGCCACAAGTGGAAATTTAAATGGTTAAAAGATTTGTCTAAGATCACACAGCCAGCTAAATCATTCATAGTCAGGGAAGGCAAGATTTCAGAAATATAGTTCTATATGTCTCCTATATTAAGAGTCAAGTTCAAGCTAAGCTTGAAAAAAAGAGTGCAAACATACATTTACTAACAAGAAAAGGATAAGCTAGTTAGAAAAAGATATAAATTTAACAATAAATTAAAAGCAATACAGTAGCTTAGAATATCAGTTTATTAGCTTTGTTAGTCATTCTAAAACTGAACACTTCAAGAAATGGATATTACTACTTATAATTAATTCTCCAATTTTTTTGTAACAGAATTTGTCCATATGTGCTAAAATGGTGGTTTAATTTTAAGAAATTTCATATTACTCTATATCAGTTAATAATTTTTAAGCAAAGGTAAATTTTAACCTGGTGTATGCCTGAATGATTAAGAAAAAGATCTATTTAATCAAGACCAAACTTAGGCAGCTTTTCTATGCTGGTAGGACTTTCAGACAGGGTTCTCTCTTTTGAGGAATAGAACCTAACCATAATAATGAGAAGTTATATTTCTTCAGATAATATAGTTAATACTTTCCAGATAAAGCAACCCCTTTTTCAGGAAAAATAAAGTTTCCTAGGCCCATTGTAGAGGAGGGAGAAGTTGGGAGAGATGCTGGGACCAGGCATCCATTTCACTGTGTTTGTGATAATCACTTACTCAGAGTATTGAGGGGGAGAGCCTATATTTTTTTTGGAAATGAATGATTTTAGTTTGTGAATCATGAATTTAAGTCTGACATCATTAACCTAAACCACATGTCAAAAGTACTGGTTTTAAGCCATAAATGTTTCATAGACTATTTAGATTTTATCAATACTTAAGATCCCTAAAAACAAAATAGGTTAGAGAAAAGGCATGAAGACTGAACACAGTAGTTACCACCGCTGACCTCATGAATAGTTCACAAAAGGAAGGGTTCCCTTGGAGACCAGAGGGCTCCCTCCCCTGTGCCACCATACAATTTTTGACACTGCCATGCTATTCCCTCCAACCCTGTACCTGAATTGGACATATATTACCTTCTCACTACCCTCCCTAATATGAAAAGTTAAAAACATCTTGTAATATTGTAATAGTCACATTTTATTTACCACGTCAATCAACACTGAGAACCAACGTGGGTAGGCTTAAGCCATAATAGCTGCCTCCTGTGCAGTTAAGGGATGGGATAATGTCACTAGCAATGCAAGCTGCTGAGACATCTCCCCAGCCAAGGGGGAAAAAAAGATCCTTAGAAACAGAAAGAAAATAACTACCTTGAGACTTTAACCTATAAATGTTACTACTTAAAATAAATACCATTCTAACATGAGGTGAGTATGTAAGTTTTTCTAATTTCTAAGCCACACACAGTGAAGACTGAACCACTCTGAACTCCAAATGCTTGAGAGAAAAAAAAAAAAAAACAGGATTAATATTCTGGTTAATAGAATTAACCACAAGAGGATTATTAAGGTAAAAGCTAGAAGACAAACTGAACTTTGCACACACAAAAAAAAACATACGTACAAAGACTCCACCAATGGTACATTTTGGTGGTTTCTAAGTGCTAGGCCTTGGACTTGCTGTCACAAATTACCTAGGAGGCTTACCAAAAAACAGATTCCTCAATCTCACCTGTGAACACTGATCTAGTAGATCTGCAGTGGGTCCTAGAACCTGTATTGTTAACTCCTCTTGTGATTAAGATGCAACCAAGTCTGGGAACAACTGCTTTAGGATCTCACAGCGCCTTAGGGACTTCACTTCACTCACTGCAGAAATACTGAATATTTGTCATTTATTTGACACACTATCTATTGCACAAAACCCTACTAGGCTAATGCTATTAGGAAGCCCCAGGATAAACTGCTAAATAAACCATGGTTCACACCACTTGATTCACCGTTTTCAACATCCCAATGACCAAGAATTTTACCAAAAACAAATCAAATGCTAGGTGGCTTGGAAGACAAAACAGAAACCTAAACTCAAAGAAGATACAAACACTTGTATACTTGTACATAAAGTATATAAACCATGTACCTTTTTTAAGGCAAATCACAGTGTCACGGCACGAGTTTTGGTTTAAGTTATCAGAAGACAAGAATTTGAGTCATACCTCTATCTTCGACTGTCAGGTCTTGACTAAACTGTATGACCACCAATTTCTCTACTCTGGGGGGCAAACAGCAGTGCTTAATCTTAAATTACATCCAAGTCCCTTTGATCCCAAAACTTCCGTGGTTCCTCATGGGTAAAGAATACAGACTTCAAAGAAAGGGGAATCCAACACAAGTTGGAAGAACCAAACTGGCAAGGCAGCAGCTGAAAGGAAGACTGCAGATGGGCTCCAAAAAATGACATGGCCACAAGTAAACCAAAAGTGAGTGGGAACGGGACACCAGAAAGTGAGAACTCCAAGAGCATATGCACAGAGGCTGGGAATAAGATCAGCCTGCAAGTGAAGAGCCAGTCTGACTACAGTGGAGAACAGCAATAGCATTGGCGTCACTCCTCTAAAGCTTAGCCAGATGATATGGCAAAACAGCAGAGAAACACGATAGAATTCTGAGTGAGAAGTAACATGAGGAAAGTGGCGCTTTGTAAGATTAGCCTGACAGCCATCATGAGGATGGACTGGAGGAGGGCAAAAGAGACTAATTTGTGGAACAGTGTCCCAGAAAATAGAAAGGCTTAAATACAGCTTCCAAAAGGTACTTCAAGCTGTGAATACTAGAAAAATCAGGCCCAAGATATTGTGTAAGAGCACAAAACCTGTCTAACTGAAAATAAGTAAACACAGAAAGAACAAACAGGCAAAAGTGGTGCCATATACTTTTGGAAAAGGGTCTGCTTTGCCTCTCAAAGAATCTGGGCCAAATTGAGGATACCAGCTGTTATCTGATATTTTTGCAGGAACCAAATGGGGGCGGGGAAAGAAGTAGCCTGCTGCTTACCCATCACCCTCACCCGCATTTCAGAAAAATCAGAAGTAGCAGATGTCACAGTACAAAAGCCACAAGACATTACTGTCCTTTATTCCATGTATTCAGCCCAAGCAGCTGGGCCCTGAAGTAAGAAGGCTGGATGAAGGACAGTGAGGAAGCAGCTGTCACCAATGGCCTCCTCGAAGGCCATGTGCATTTCTCCTATGGTGCTCTCTTTCCCCTGCACTTCTACCTTCTTCTGGATCTTAGCGCAGCCAGGGTGTACAGCAAAAGAACTGACTCACTAGAACAAATTAAGAGTAGGTTATTTCTGGAATGGAGAAAAGGATATTTCCTGGGGTGAGCCATCCAAAACCACCTATTCCATTTTCTTCTCAACCACAACTCAGGACCTCAGAACTAAGAAAAAATAGCAGCAATCCTGGAAATCCATATAAGCTGGGGAAGGGAAAGCCTGCAAAACTCTGCAGTAGAATAGAGCACACCAAACAGTCTGAAGGTAACTGGATACTGGATATCTTTTTTTAAGAGCACTTAATTATTACCTAATAGTACTGGTAAAAGATTAATCTCTAACACAAAAAGCATGAAGAGAAGTCTGAATAATTAGAAAAATCAGTCCAGTTGAAAATACATCAAAACAAACTTTAGTCTGTAATAGACTACATTACAAATCTAATTTTTTCCCCTCAATTTTTGATAACATAGTAACTAGTTCATTTTCTGATTGAAGGGTGAATCTTTCATAGGACATTTTCTTGATCAAGAAACATGTAGTATTCTTCGACATCTCATGTCCAAGTGTATTTGGGAGTCACCATACACAGTTTCCTTAGATAAGACAGAGCTGGTAGGCACTTTTCTTTTAGGCCAATAAATATAAAGAATGATATGTCAAAACTACCCAGGATTAACGAATTACCTTAACTGACAATTCTAAAAGAAGAAACTTTAAAGCACAAGATGACATTGCATTTCCAGATACCTGAAATAAATGAGCAGAAATCTTCTAGACAAGTCCCTAAGGAAGACGGATGCCACAGTCAGCCTTGACTAACTTCCCCTTTCACTTCAGGCTATAGTCTGAGCTGGCTTCTTAAATCAAGGGTGGAAATAGGTTCCAACTTGAGTCAATTGATAGAGGTTGTCTGAAACATTATTTTGAAAAATATTTGGGAGCCACATTTAGACTCAGTGAGAAGCCGTGCCATGACTGACTGGCAATGTCTGCACTGGGCAGGAGCGAGTAAATTGATGGTGCAGGTACTAAGAATTTGCTAGAGGCAACATCCCTTGTATTTTCTAAAGGAAAAGAAATCTATGCTGTGAATTGGATTAGTTTCTTATCCAGAGAGAATCTATGTAAGAATTTTAAAAATGCACAAACACAGAAAAGTATCCACAAGATTTACCGTATGTCTTGAAAAGAAAAATATAACGGGAAAAATAACCTGAAGTTCTTCTCCCATCAGTCTCCTAAAAGTAAGCTGAATCTGTTAGAACAGAGTCGAAGCACCAAATCCAGCCTGCCACCTTTTTTTGTATGATTCATAGGCTAAAAATGGTTTTTGCATTTTTTAATTGGAAAAAAATAAAAAAGAATATTTTGTAGCACATGAACATTATATGAAATTCAAGTTTCAGTGCCCATAAATAAAGTTTTATTGGCTCAGAGCCACGTCCATTCGTTTATGTAGTGGCTATGGCTGCTTTCGTGCTACAAAAGCAGAATTGAGAAGTTGTGATAGACTGTATTGGCTCTGCAAAGTCTAACATATTTACAACCTGGCTCTTTATAGAAGAACAAGTCTAAGTTACAGGGCAAGTAATTTTCTATAAGGAAAGGAGATTTAATTCAATAGGCTTCATAAAGTAGTTATCTAAGAAAGTTGCTGCTCCACCCCTTTGTTAATACATGAGCGATTACATATAGTACTCACAAACAGTTTCCCTCATCACACACCACCACCAAAAAATTCCACTATGCCTCCCAGCGAAATGTTTATACAGGCCCAAAATGAAAAAAGGAAAGGGCTTTAAACCTTAATTTTTTAAACTTCTGTTCTACAAGCAGATATGAAAAACCTTTAAACATACTTTTATTGTTTTGGTTTGCAGTCTCAATCCATTCAGAGTGTTGATAGCTTTCTCTGCATCCTTGGGGTCAATGTAGTTCACAAAGCCATATCCCAAGCTCTGCCCTAATAAAAAGGAAGGGGAAAAAGGCATATATTAGTTATACACCACTAACGGAGATCAACTTTCATTTTGGCATATGGTCTTTTCATTAACACCAGCATATTTTCTCAATAGTAAAAAGAACTCTCCATTAATTCTTCTAGAAATATGCATGTAGTCTTTTTTTGTCTCCTGTCTACTACATTTGCAAGTTTAACATCAGTTAGAACTCAGCAAGCAATTCTGTTTAAAAAACATACACACATCTCCAAAGTGTTCCATCATACATGCCTTGCCTGAGCCAGAGAGTGCCAGCAGCACGACAACACTCAGCTTCAGAAACTGTGGGTACAAATCTCGGCTGAGCCATCGAGAGGGCTTAACGGGCAAGACCTTTTCAGCTTCAGTTTCCTCAGCCATAAAACGGGAAGACGGCAAACATCAACCGAGAATCTGTCAGTGCTCTGTGAATTGTATCCTGACACATTTACAGCCTTTACCAAGTACAATTATTTTAGAATCCAAAACGGTGACAAACCATGTATTTATGCATGTATATACGGACACATACATTAAGAAGATGATTTCTTCAAATACATTCAAACGCTCTAAAGGGGGTTTTACAGTCTAGATAAGAAATACAGGAAAACAGGAACACAAAGATTTACAGTGATGACATCCAAGCCCATGAGAACATGTGGGAAAGGAAGAAAAAGAGCATGAACAGAAATCACAAAATAATAAAAATGTTTGGAGTAAGAGTTGCTTCAAAGTAAGTCTTTGTAGCCGCTGCTGCTTTCTCCCCATCATCAGAGCCCTCTCACCCATGGCTCAGCGACGCAACTCTCAGAAAATGGGAGATATCAAGCACTTGGAATCAGTGGAATGCACACGCAAGTGAAGTCAATCCCAAACGTTTCAATTTTTCAACTAAAGAAAAGTTTCTCTGTTTGAAAAGGTGAGAAACATGCAGGCGACCAAAATGGGCTTAAGAAAATTTAGTCTACTAAAAGTCAAAACAAACTAACTGACCATTTCCTGGAAGATGCCCAACAAAGATCCAAATGCTTTTATTAAATACCACTGTTGCATCAATTTCAGAGGCAAGTGAGGGATTTGTTCTAGATGGGGCACCTTAAATCCTAGTGGCTACGAATATGGGTATTCAGGACAGCTGCTCTGGTTTCCTTAATTTGGTTCCTTCTTAGCACACAAATGAGGAGAAAAGGCTAAAGACAGTACCCAATAGGAAAACCCATAATTTTATTATGGGAATTTGGGATAATCATTGTTAACAGATACCCTCTTACCAAAACTTATTTTTTCCTGTTTTTTAAAAAGAATAAGGAGGGGAGAACTAAAAACTAATTGAGCTCATTTTGTTTCCCTCACACTAAAATTCAAGGTCTTATTTTACTCACAGTTCTATTAAAAAAAAAAAAAGTCACATGTGAAACTACTGTATCTTCAAGCATCCAGCTTCATTAACTCAGCAAACATTTATCCTCTGTCTGCTGAATGCATTGTGCCCTCTTACGAAAATATGTCGCAGTTCTATTGTCATTGAGCAGGATTCAAATTGGCTGAACATAAAATCTGCTCAAGGAAACAGCTTCTGATGGAAAGAATATGGGCTTTGGAGACAGAAACATGAGTTTCAAACCTGCTCTGACATTTACCAGCTGTGTGACTTTGAAGAAGCTACTTAACCTCCGAACAGCAGCCTCTTCATCTCTAAAATGAGGATAACAATTCCTACCCAACTAAGTGGCCAAGACAACGATGATAATGCTCATCAATAAAGAAAGTGGACCGTCCTAGTCAAAAGATAATGTGAGGAAAAACAGCATGTCTACTACATGTTATTATGTGTATTCATTCAAATTTAAATCAGGAAGATGCTGCAAATATAACGGAAAAAGAAAAGGGCAAACCGAACATCATATTGTGTAGTTTTGTCACATTGCTGACGTATGACAAAATAAATCAAATTATCAATTGTATCAGCATAGAGTCCAATTCTCCTTTCTACTGGCACTATCCTCCCACCTGCATTTTAGCAGCTTCTAACCACAGCACATTCGCAACCTTAGCTGCACACTGGAATCATCCAGAAAACTTTAAAAGAAGAAAAATCCCACTCCCAGAGAGTCTTTTAATTTTAGAGACGGGTCTCCCTATGTTGCCTGAGCTAGACTCCTGGAGTTGAAACTCCTAGGCTCAAGCGATCCTCCCACCTCAACTTCTGATATTACTGGTCTGTTATGAAGCATTGGTACCAGCTTTTTAAAATCCTGGTGACTCTTAACACACAACTACTAGGTTAAGAAATCACTATTTCAGTGGCAGCAATCCTGGACTACAACAGGGCTTCTGGGAGCCCTGAAGGGCCAAGTGCTGATGGTCTGGGCACGTGAACTGACTCTGCAGAGAAGACGGCCTTTTTACAGTTGCATTGTTAAGATATAAAGATGTCTTTTTTCTAAAATCTCCAAGTTATCCATCACTTCAAACAAATGGTTTATTGGCCACCTGAGTCAGACTCAGGCACAGCAGTGCTCGCTCAGGTTGATCACTGAGTACAGTGGCCTGCCCCGTTTTAGTTCCCGCTTGGCTGTCTCCCATGCTGGCCTCTGAACCATATTCCTAGCATGTTGTAGACACTCAGAGGTTTGCCAAATGGATGAATGAAAAGCTTAATGATGTTATTTATTTAATCAAAGGTATTATCAACATCACCATCACAGGGCCCATCTGTTGAACGGGTCTTTGACCTGACTCCCTCAAGCAATCATGGCTCACTATGATAATGAGTCAAATTTCTACTACCTATAAATTGATTATATAATCAGACAATATGTATCCCCAAATGACCTCTCCTCCTTGCAAAACATTTCCAATCTGCCTAATGGCATTATTAGGAAGAGTGCCACCAATCAATTAGAATGTGTTTGAGGTAAGCAAAATTATATTATTATCCTCAGTAAAATATGAAACGGGGTATCTGCTACTAAAAGGCTGAATTCCTAAACCAGCCATTATATTAATAGATGTATTAAAATGTTGGCATTGCAACACAGGGGAGTTAGGAACGTCACAGATTTTCATTGTAAAGTGAGTTAATTAAGTCAGCAAATATTTAATGTATGCTTAAGATATATATTAATAAAGGCATCACAGATGATACCAAGATAGGCAAGACTCCTCATTCTCACCTTTCATCTACATGGTATTTTACTGCTTAATTGTAGCTTCACATTGATCATGTTCGGTATTCAGATTCTTCTCCTACAAGGTAGAAATGATAACTGAAGCTTGGCAAGGTCAATCAGCTTCTACAAATCAAAAATGCAGGTAGGAAGTAGTGAAGTCAAGCCTTGAACCCAGGACTGTCAAATGCCGTGCTCCTCTCTGCTCAATTCACAACTAGTTTATACCTGAACCCAGACCACTGTCAATATGCCTGAAGTAGAATGTAACTAGGCATTTTCAGACCGAGTTTTACCACAAAAAAAAATTGCTTCTTGGTTGCCACTATCTCAAATTTCTGTACTTTTTGTGGAAATATCAATTTTACTATACATGAATTTCTATGCTGTTATTCCTATGACAACATAAATTGCACCTTATTTATATAGTGCATATTTCTGGTTATTATAAGTGAGTGCAGATTTTTAAAAAACAAAAGCAGTTGCAAGTCAAACATTAAGAAAAAATACCTAGCCTGGATCCACTTTTCCCACTCTTGTATTCATCAGTTAGTAACAGTCATGAGCCACCAGGGAAGACTTGGAAACCAAGCATCATTTATCCATATCATCCAAATCTATTTTTCAAGTCACTCTGAATTTAGAATGCGCATATTGATAATCCCAAAACCAAGAATCACTTCTTTAAAAATTTTATAAAACTCTACATTTAAATTCCAAGTATAACCATTATAGAAACCAACGCGATTAAAAGAAAATTCTGACTAAAATGACAAAGCTAAGGCTCTTCAAAAAAAAAAGCCTTTAAGATAAACAAATTCTATCTTTAGGAGCCAAAAAATTCCCCCTGGTAACTGAATATCAAGAACAGGGTCAGCTGGGCATGGTGGCTCACGCCTGTAATCCTAGCACTCTGGGAGGCCGAGACGGGAGGATTGCTTGAGCTCAGGAGTTCGAGACCAGCCTGAGCAAGAGCGAGACCCGTCTCTACTAAAAATAGAAAGAAATTGTATGGACAGCTAAAAATATATATAGAAAAAATTAGCCGGGCATGGCGGCACATGCCTGTAGTCCCAGCTACTCGGGAGGCTGAGGTAGGAGGATTGCTTGAGCACAGGAGTTTGAGGTTGCTGTGAGCTAGGCTAACGCCACAGCACTCTAGCCCGGGCACCAGAGTGAAACTCTGTCTCAAAAAAAAAAAAGGAAAAAACAAAAAGAATAGGGTCAACATCACTTGTCCCCAACCATCCTCACAGGCTACCTATGGTCACAAACTCTTAAGGATTTTGGAACCATTAATCCAAGTCTTGGTCCTCACAGCCAAGGCAGGGCTTCTACA
This sequence comes from Eulemur rufifrons, assembly GCF_041146395.1. Lineage (NCBI taxonomy): Eukaryota > Metazoa > Chordata > Mammalia > Primates > Lemuridae > Eulemur > Eulemur rufifrons. The sequence continues at coordinate 243,492,079 of NC_090989.1, forward strand.
TCTTCACTACAGAAGCAGCTATCTGAACAGTCATACAACCTACGACCTTCCCACAGGTACTGAAAACTCCAGGTCAATGCCGCACTTCGGCACACATATTCTGTACTACACTGATGTGTGTGAATGCCTTTTGTTTTGCACCCTCCTTTTTAAATCTAACATATATGCCACAGAAAAGGATCCCTTCTTCACAAGATATATAAAAATCACTTATGCTCCTTACACAAGGAGAACAGTTATAAACAGGCTGCTCAGAACCATGGTCAAGTGATCTATACAGCACAGAGCTGACACACTCCACAGGCCTCTGAATGGGACCAAGGACCATCGAGAGCTGCTCGGGGATCAGAGCAGGGAGAGGAAATCGGAAGAGAACCCGCTTAGTGGCAAAGTGCTACTGTGGGAAACACAGTAAATGCCAATTTATCCCAAACTGTGCGTAATTCAAAGCATCAGCCATTCCCTTGCCACCTACATTGCTTTTAATAGCCTGCTTTAATTAAAATTTTAATTGCATATTTTAATTAAAAATACACAATCTCCTGGACCTGTTTCATTCAAAGGTCATTTTATTTAGTCTTTTCTATTCCCAATTACTACCGATGTTCAGAAAAACCAAATCACCCCCTTAGGTTTAAAGGTAAAAGCAACAGACTGCCATAATTCTTGATTATAAACCTGGTACATTAATCTAATTTTATCCAACCAATATTAAATGAGACCCTTCTCAACATAAAGTTGGGAAAATAAAATTTTGTATTAAAAAACAAACAAGAGTCAGCCTACATAGTTCTCAAGTACATTAAGCATTCCTCGATTATGGAAATCCTACTTTTTGCTACGCCCTGAGGATACAAAAGAGAGAAAAAGTTCTTCCTCATAAAGCTTACATTCTGACAAGAGGAGACAAACAAATTCTACAGCATATTAGAAGAAAACAGAGCCAAGGAGGGAAAAATGCAAGGGATGAGAGTGGGGAGTGGAGGGCAAGGCTGCTGTTTGAACAGAGCAGTCAGAGCTGGCCTCGTCCTAAAGGCAACATTTGATTCAAGGCTTGAAGGAAGGAGCTCAGAGTCCAGCAGTGATGCACATGTAGACTTATTCCAGCTCAAGTTCTACCACACAGGCATCACATTCTGCCAGTTCTATCAGCTAAATCTGCCCCTCTGCTTCTACATTCGGTTCTCTCTTACTCTGACCCTTAGCATTGCTACACTGTCCTCCTTAGACACCCTTTCCTTAAGATAACTCCAAAACCAGCCACCATCCCCTATCATGCTGTCCAGGTGATCTCCTAAAGACAAATGTGACCATGCTCTGGTTTTCAAGGTTATCATGGGCGTCTTGCTTACTTCCACTTTAGCTCAGCTTCCACTACGCCTACATACACACCCAAAAACGTACATCCAGTTCCCTGTGCCTGAATCACACCTCTCCAACTAGCCAACTCCCACTCATCCTTGGAGACTTTCTCTGGGACCATTTCCTGTCACAACCTGCCCCATCACCAATGCACACTGTTCAGTGCTCCTCCCTAGTCCTCCCACAGCTTCTTATATTATACCTTTATCTTACTACACATGTGATCGAGTCCATTTGGATGTCCCCACCAACCAGATTTCTAAGCAAGGGCAAGCCAAACCTGGTTCCTGACAAAGACTAGCACGGATTATTAACCCAATGTTCAGTGAATAAATGAATGAATGAGCAATAAACAAATGAAGGAACTGCAGCATCTGCCTTCCAGGAGCTTACTATGGTTTAGGAGAGAGCTGCCCTTAGAAACATGCTCCCTCATATTCCTACATTGTACCAGATGGATTACTGAACATGTACAGACAAGATGCTCAAATGTTACCATATTCAGTCTTCATAAGGGAGTCACATGAGTTATATTTTTTTTAGATAGTTCATGTAAAAATTTTCATATGAAAAATTTCCACAAACACCATTAAAATGAAATCTCAATTTTAAAAAATGTCATCTAGAGTAATTTGATAGATTTACATAAATCTGTTTCACAAATCTGTAAGTATGAATTATGGGATGTCAGCATATAATTTTGTTGAAAGTACTTTTTCACTAATATAATTAAGTCTGCCGAGACTATTCATGTGCAAGTCAAATAAAATGCAGAGTGAATTCTGTAAAAACCTGGTAGTTGAATCAACAATAAAAGGTGACTACACTGATTGACGTGTATCTATTATTTCATTTGGAGCAGTAGTAATGTTTTATGAAATAAGAGAATAAAAGCAGCATGAATCTTTTTTAAATCCCACAGTTAGCAGAAACAGGTCACTATGGTCCTCTCTCTTAAGCAAGACTCTTGTAACCTGAGACTTAATGCAGTATTTTTTAAAAAACAGAAAAGATTTGCTGTCTTCAAGCACAACTCCTGTGTAAAACTACATACCTTAACAATCAAAAAACGTGCAAATAAAAACTTGTTTTCCAAAATCAGATTATTACAAGGGAACAAAGTTTTTTTGTTTTTAAAGACCCCATTCCCTCATTGTAACATCATTCTCTCCTCCTCCCCCAAACACACAATAAGTTGCAAATGTGTTGTATTTCTTCAGATGGACTTTCTGTTCTTGGGCACTCCTTATGTGTGTCTGTTCAGACAGGCTGTGCACTGCAACTCTGGCACCAAAGCAACACGCACCAGACTTTACAAAGGAGCTTTCTTAATATCTCAGATCTGATATATAGCAAACCCATTCCGGTACTGCACAGCAGGGAGAAGGCTAGAGAGAATCTTAGAGGGATGCAATTCTCTCTAGTCACATTTTCCTCCAAATTTTAATTCCTGACTTAGCCTGTGTCTCCTCAAATGCAGCATGCCAGATGCTGTAGGTCCTTTCATTTAAACACTCAACCAACTCGGGTCAAATTAAACAGGTCCTCCTTGCTGCCCTCCAATGAGTAAGATCAAATTGCGAGGTGGAAGACTGGTGAGATCTTACTGCTACAGCCCAAGGCAGCCTCCCTGAAAGCTTGGAGCATTTTTACCAGCTTCCCAAAGGACGTTACCAGGGATTATCACAAAGAGAGAGAATTCAACCTAGACACTCACATAATACAGAAAACAGATGGCTCACTCGAAGACTCATCTTCCACCCAAATGCTAATAAAGCTGGCCTGAGACTGAAAGTCCCCAATGCTTCTAAATGATTTTCAGGACTTCACAAATACATGGAGATAATATAGAAGAGTTTAAATTGTAACTTTTCTCCTGAAATCAAAGTCGTAAATAGTGATCATTTGGTAAATATTACCTAAGCAGCCTAATTCTAGAGGGAGTACTGAATGTCCTCCAAACCAGGGCATTTTCAAATTAATTTTAATGGCCATATCTGTCCCCTGATTATGCAACTGGTAGAGCTCTATTTTCCTTATAGTTCCAGTCTCAGTAATTATGAGTCTGCTGGCAATGCAGCACGACCCTGCTTAAGTTGGCGAAACTGTGGGTTCTTAAATACATCACATTTTCAGACAACATTAAGAACTCCCACACAATTCAGTCTTGGGCTACTGAGAACAGAAAACAGCATATTAAATCCTCTAAATTCTCATTAAATACTACACCAGGTACTAAGATGCCTTGCATCCAAGACCAGGAAGACAAGGAAAAATTATCTTTACCTTAAATGTGAAAACAAACTAATTCCTCTAGTCTATACATCTTAGGACAAGACTTATAACTTGGAACAGGTTCTCTAACTCGATAGAAAGAGAAAGAGTGTAGCACCACAATGAAAACAAAAGCCGGTTTTCATTGCTTACTAATATACCTAGTATCTAAAAGAAAGTTCAGCAGTTCTACCTTCAAACACCGGAGCTGCCACCAGGATGAGAGCAAATTGCCAAAAAAGTCAGGTAGCCAGAAAGTCAGACCTGACAGTTCAAAAAAATTTAGTACATCAACAACTCTGAGCTAACACACAATCTGCTTTCACTGCTGCAATGGTCTCATTTCTTTGTTAATTTTAAGTAACTTCATACAGATACTTCCCTTCCCCCACAGGGTCTCAGGACTTATGTTATCTGCTTTATCTTGTGCTTACTTAAAAGGCAACAGAGTTGTTCAAGTAAATATCATTCGGGATGAGGGCAAAGGAATTATATTCCTCAAAACAGTATTGTGGTAAAGAGGGAAACCAGTTAACAACTGCGGTAGTAAAAAGGGCATCTGCTGCTGCTTGTGCTACCAGCTGGTGTCAATCTTCGCACACACGCGCACGCACACACAAAGAAACCAGTAAGCAGTCCATCAAGCAGCAGCACAGTTTCTTAATGTGTTTTTCTCTAAAACATTATTTTTATCTGGATATTGCAAGAAAAAAAATTAAAGGCCATAAGCACTATAATTAGCTCAGTGCCCTTTTTGAAATTATGTCAAAGAGTCTTGCAAACCACTATGGAGAGCTCTCCATGGAAAATATTAGACCACACAAATCCCATGAAGTCCATATGATGAAAAAATTGGCAGAGATAAATTTTCTTATTGAACACTTCTAAAAAAAAAATCTTTCTCACCCAAAAGTTACAGGTTCACCAGTACAAACCTTCCAGTTTGAAAAGGTCAGTAAGTTTGTGGGGTATCATCCTTTCCCACTGCCCCATAAATACTCATATCTCCCTGCTTGGAAGCCAACAGTACCACTGCCTAACTAAACTATTACATACATTATATTTAATTATCACAATAGAGTTCCATGTAGATACATCAGTACCCATTTTACACATATAATTGGAGGTTCAGAGAGTCTAATTAACTCGCTCAAAGGCACACAGCTAGCTTGTAAATGGCAACTGGGTTTCAAAGCCAGGAAATGACCTTCCTAAACTCGGTCTTTCCAGTGTACACGTCACTGCCTTTGGCCAAATGTGGGAATTACTTTGAGGCAGAATCCTGTGTGACCACAGTTTACAACTTTCCACAGTATTTATATATCCAGCTATACCTGCAATTTTTTTCTTGTTCTTTATCCTGAAATCAATTGACTGGAACCTCACAGTTCTTTCTTAATCCAAGAGACTATGCAAGAAAAGGAAGGGCATTCTGCAGATGCACAAACCACTTAAGCCCTCAAAACAAATCCATCATTACAAAACAGATAGATGAGAGATATCTGCATTATAAAAAGATTCATTTAAAATGGGCCTTGATTTACATACTCCTTTTCTAGAAACTCAGAAAGCAATTCTTATGGCTAAAGCCAAACATGTTTGCTACTGCCAAAACTGTCTCCCACACAAGACACTTCTCTCCTCAGCAGATTGCATTAAAATGCTTTCATAAGCATAGTATAGTTTCGTAGCTGTACAAAAGGAGGTGGGATCAATACCACATGGTCTCTGCCCTCTAAGATGCCCAAAAATTTCAAGCCCCACAGTAAACAAGATGTAGGCACCTAAGGAATATGAAACACATAAGGTTATTCACTGGGGCTTCATGTTTAACCAGGACCAACATGAAAAAGAGAAATCTTTAGTGTGTCAAAACAGAGGAGATGAAATTCAGGTGCTTCTTGGAAGAGAAATTAAGGAAACAGGCACATGGAGAAGAGCGAATTTGTAGATAAGTACAAAGGAGATGGTCAGGCCAAAGGCACACTAAGAAATAAAGTGGTCTTGGTAGAGGTAAGCAAGCCCACTTTCCACCCTGAGAGCAAGAGAGAAGGTTTATAGCTGTCAAACTTCAGGATGCACCCAGCAGTGAGGTGCAATGAGGAAGGAGACAGACAGATACAAGAGAGACCTGGGACAGTAACCTTGGTGGCCTGGAACAATCACTGAGGAGATGCAGATCTAGGATCAAGAAGAACTTTAAAAGATTAGAGGACAAAAACCCACAGCTTCTTTCCCAGGTCCCTACAAACTGCCCTGATCTTAAAGGGCTAACCTCTCATCTCAATAAACCCCAGCCCAGATCTTCTATTCCAAGGCACACAAAACCTTTTGCTCATGAACCTCTGTCAACTTGGCTTAGAATGAGCATGACCAATTAACACAAGCCCCCTTCTCCCCAAAAACGAACTTTTGGGTTGGGTACTCTTGTCTTTCATGGGGTTTCCAGGGTAAGGACCAGGATTGAAAGCTAAAGTAACCCTTCAAACCACAAGAGGATCTATCTCCTTGGCATGATGACCTTTTACCTTCATAAGAGTAACAAGAGGGTAAGGAACCTTTTGAGCCATAGGTTAATACCCAGCAGCCTTGCAAATATTCTCTCACTATATACCTAACAAGTATAATAACCCCAAGCACCAAAAAGCCAAAGCTAAGATTACTGCCCAGAGAAGACTTTTGATTTGAGACCACCTTTATATAGCTGTAAAAATGTATACCTCAATCTTTTTGTTAAGCTATTATGAATGAACAGAAAGTGTCAATTAAATTAACTACCGTAAGTGGAAACCACCACAAATGTTAACAAACCACATTCTGTGCAGCAATAGCAAGTTTATAAATGCCTTCTGAAGGCACACACATACCTAAGTCCTTCACATATAATAAGTGACACCAAGTTGAAAAAGAGACGGAAGAAGACTGGGTCATTAAGAAGGGATGGGTAGCATCACATGATTACAATAAAGTAAAAACATATTGATTTCACTGTATCTGTATTTTTCATAAAGTGTCTGCTACAAAGTGATAAGTACAAGGCTTCCACCTGGGAACTGTCCACTTTAGTTCATTTTATTTCAAAACGAAAGAGCAGAATTAAATCAGTGATATTTTTAGCAAAGACAAAGGAAGTAAATTTCCAAAGGACATCCATTGTCCCCTATCGACACAAAGATTAGATATAAATAACATGTGATTTTCCTTCTCTTTGTACAGGACATTTTGCTTAGTTTACACTTAAGAAAACCAGTTACATTTTCAAGAGGGTATGAGGGGCCTGGTGCCTTGGCTCACACCTGTAATCCTAGCATTTTGGGAGGCCGAGGTGGGAGGACTGCTTGAGGCCAGGAGTTCAAGACCAGCCTGAGTAAGAGAGAGACCCTGTATATACAAAAAATAGAAAAATTAGCTGGGCGTGGTGGTGTACAACCGTAGTCTCAGCTATTCAGGAAGCTGAGGCATGAGAATCACTTGAGCCCAGAAGTTTGAGGTTGCTGTGTACTATGATGCTTTGTCACCCTGAATAGTGTGCAGTGCAAGAGTCTGTCTCCAAAAAACAAAAAAAAGAAAAGGGGGTATGAGGAACATTTTTTTTTCCTTCCCCTAAATTTAAGAACAGTCACACAAAAGCACTGATTTTTATACTTAGGAGAAATTCCCAAACAGACCAATGGTGTTTGGGCAAGTCAGGGTATAAAATGCAGAGTATAACCTATTTAAACGCTGCAGACACAGCTTCAAAGACCTCAAGAAAGCTCTCCCTGAAGCACTAAAGGGGAAAGAATCCCAATGAAACACAATCCACAGAGGAAGCAGAGCTGTGCATGGTTAAAGTTGTAAAGGCTATGGGTCAGGTGGGAACCATGGCTACAAATTAAGTCAAAGAGGTACCCTGACAGAAATAAATATCCAATTTGTTTTTGCTAAGGGACAGCTTGTTACAGCAAACCACTCTGAGACCACAGGGCAAGCTGCCCACCAAATTAACAGATGGCTTCTAAAGAGAAATACAAAATGGTGCAGTTCCTACAATTGCTACATTCATATCACACAGAAGCATTTCTTCCCAAATCACTTCTTTTAAAAGTTGAAAAGATTAGCTATTGTAATTATCCAAATTTAAAATTCACAGACACATTCATGAAGAAGCAAACGCTTCAAAGATTTTGCCTAGACAATCACTCATTAGGACACAAGAGTACTGTGGCACCGTCCACATCCGCATCACAGTAAACACCCCATCCCTCCGAAACTAGAGAAGCACAGAGGCTTGTCTTTTGCCACTGACTAAAAGGTATATTAAAAATGAAATATTTAAATCATATGCTCAGCTCAGCACCTTAGCACACCTGACCACTGCTGCTAATTCTGGATACATCTTTCCCATGAAATCAGGAAAAGCCTAAACACAAAAATAATCTTTTTAACTTATTACCATATCATCATCTTCAGTAGCCATGAGTCTGTAGCAGGGTGGAGGAGGGTAAAAAGGATCTTATTCAAAAACACCTCAATTTCAATTCATCTTAAAAACTTTACATATGATGCTCTCTCTCTTTCATCTGCTGTTACTGAAGTTACTAGATTTACTTATTCACATATCTGAGGCTTGGGGAAGGCGCTGTGTTTTTATGGCACCAGATTAAACATTATGAAGGACCATCTGATGTGGGAAGTAACTTCCATACACAGAGCTTTTCAGCTATTTGGGCCACATTACATGGCTACTTTGCAAACACATTTCAAGATCAGGGCAAAGACAAGTGGATCAGAAGAATCCATCTTGTTACCACAAAGCATTCCCTAAAGAAGAGGGGGTCTTTTCTTTTTAAGGCCTCCTGCTAACTGCCCTTATGACCTTGAGACCTAGATCTGTTCAAGGATTACCTTACCTGTGGGAAAAACTGGGCTAACGGTGCTCTCTAATGCTCACTGTTATGATTATACCATCTCCACCTCAACTCTGTCAAATAAGCCACAAATAAATTCACAACTCACCTATGTGTTAGAATCAGTCTTGTTAAAGAGCTTCCTGTGCTGTAGAATGCTACATAAAATGTTAGGTATTCAATTACAAGTACACCCAGCAGGCAAAGAAATGAAGAGTTCACTAAATACTAGGTCTTTCAGCTCATTCCAATATGCAGTAGCCTTCAGTGTCAAGGAGTTTGCCTATTGTGTTGCTGACAACTTCTTCCTTGCTATTTATAATGAAGAAAGGGACCAAAGAGTTATATATTATAAACTAGTTTCCTTTGAGGAAAAACTTGAAATATCTTATGTATGCTGCCAGATCACTTACTAGTCAAGCCTATTTGGCTAAGGACAATCATTGTCCCTAACCCCAAACACAATACAACCTCTGAGTGCTTGTTCTAGTTCCCCTAATTGACACCAACATGAGTAAGGTATTCTATTTACACTTAGAATACTACACTTATTTTCCTCAAGCAAGAGTATTTTCCAGCAAGAAAACACATATGCACTGAAATGAATCTTAACTCAAAAGCCTACTATACTATGTTGGGGCTCTTTAACCTCCCCCCACCAAAAAAAATTACATCTAATACTAACACTAAAGGGCATAGAACTTTCAGTGTTTAAGAAGCTATCTCATATCCACAGTTGTGACTTGTGCATTTGTAAAAACTTCAGATACTTGAGATAAGTTAAGACTCACGTAAAGTGACTGCTTCTAAGCAGTATTGTTTTAAAGGAAAGGGAGAGGGACATATTTTTCTTAAGCCTCCAGAATATGAAAGATTATGTTAAACATATTTAAAAGATTCAATTAAATGTTCTGTGCTACTTATTCATCTTAATGTTACTTCCTCCACTTTTACAACATGGAAATTAAGCCAGAATTTCTTCTCTTTCTTAGCAATTCTTGAGACTTTGGGCTGAATTACCAGAAACAAAAACCTAAAGGTTAATCACAGCATAACTATCTCAGTTATCACACTTTATCAAATGATTGTCCTTAGTCAAATTTTAAATCTTATCACTAAGACCTAATCACTTCCCAGTCTTGATTGCTGGCAGAAAACCCTTGATCCCATTATTCCCTCCAAAACTAACTTGTTCTCTCATTTGCATTTTCTGTCATTTTCATTTAGGATATATTTTTTTAACTGAAGCAAAACTGCTAAAGAAATATACAAATCAAATGACCAGGAGTTACAGTAGATTTTTACAATCCCCAAAGGAAGTTTGTTTTCTGAATGTACTATCTATAGCCTAATTAACGTCTCATGCAAAAATTTTCCGTACCATCTCCCAAAACCTGGTGATAATGCTAACCAGGTTATCTCCCTGCCCCACCTACCACCATGTTTTCACTTAAAGCTACCTGAACAGATATCCCATTCTAATTCTTTAAGCTTATACAAATATCTTAACAGGTTGTGGAGTAAAACAAAACTGACTGGATTTTTTTTTAAACAATTACACTTATGATTCTACATCAGTGAACTTGTTAGGAATAAACACCCTGTAAATAAAGATAAAACTAGATTTTAATCTCTTCAAAGAGAATTGAAGACTGTCCAAAAAATTGATAATAATGATGTACAGCACTGACCCCCTGGGACAAATTTAATGCCCCTAAGCATACCTATGTCCCCACATGGCTGGATATCAAAGGGTTTTAATTAAATGACCACTAAATAGGCAGAAGGGATAAATAAAGGTCATTCACAGGCAAGTCTTTTTCCATAAAATACATGGCTCTCATCAGCTACTAAAAGGAATGGAAGTCAAGAAACATGACTGACCTCTGAAGATTAAAAGCTAGAGATGAAACACCCAAAAAGACCCGCTGCGTGATCACAGAGAACGCTATCACTGCCAGTCATTCTCAGCCATTCTTTAGGCTACTCTTATTCTCACTTGACCAGCAAAGTAGTGACCAGGAAACATAACCAAAAGAGGGGGGAAGTCACAAGAGGTGACTTGAGAGGTAATATCAATATCCTCATTGCACCTATTCCTATCTTTGCATAATTATATCAAAATTTTGGTTCCCCCCCAACACTAACAATGTAAAGCAAATATGGGTCGACTGTTTGAAAGATACAGACAAGTGATTTTATTTATAAAATACAGATATATACATGCCTCTCAAAACAGACACAGACTCCTTTACCAATGGACACGGCAGGTTCAAAACAGGGGTTTGTAAGCAATTACAGAAGTTATCCTCTCATAGGTCAAAGCGAGATCAACAAAAATTAATGACCTTACTTTTGGGTGTGTTAAAAAGTAAACACTGATAGAGAAATACGAGTTACATAAAAATTGTTTCACTAGAGTTCTAAATTCTAAGTATTACAAAATGACTCTAGGTAAATAGTAGAAAGGAATTTATTGGAAGAGGCACAAAGAATTTATCAGAATGAAGAGGGGCTGCTGAGAACCAGGATCCAGGGAGCTCAGAAAAAGGAAGTAAACCACCACCTCAGAACGTACAGGTGAGTCACCATCACCACCTCATCCTCCCATCACTTCCTTAAGAGCGTAGGTCCTGGAAGAAAATGCCTAATTGACTTTACATGGGTCCCTTGCTGGCATCTTGCCTATACTAAGGCAGGGACAGGGACTACCTGCTCCACTGGCTTCTGGAATTAGCCTCCCACCAGCTATATACTAGGAAAGGGAATTCCCCAATATGGAAGGGTCCTAATGAAAGCAAAAAGTGAGACAATTTTCTCTTGGATCATCAAGGTCTGTAGAAATCTTTCCATATAAACGGGGGAAAAAGCCTCTCATTTCTTCTGTTCAAGTAAATGATTACAGCAAATATTAACCATCAAATGGAGTAATCAACAAATCATTAGAGGACCAGACCATACTGCTTCTACATCCTAGCTCAAAAAGCAAAACAAGCACCAGTTTAGAACATTCTGCATCCCCTTCCACAGTCTTGACCAATTCCCTCCACCACCACCTCACCCGTGCCATGAGATGCTACCATAAGAAGTTATGTTAGCAGAGTACAGTATTCCCCCCTTATCCTTGAGGATTATGTTCCAAGACCCCCAGAGGATGCCTGAAACTGCGGATGGTACCAAACCCTCTATATAGTATTTTTCAGTCTGTTAACCCAGATGGCTACTAAGCGATGCTGAACAAAGGGATGATTCTCACCCTGGATGGGAAGGCAAGGATTTCATCACACTACTCAGAAAGGTGCACAATTTAAAACTTATGATTTGTTTATTTCCAGAATTTTCCACTTGATATTTTCGGACCATGGTTGACCACGATCTACCATGAAAGTGAAACCTCACATATGGGGGAACTACTATATTTCATGACTCAGGCTCTCGCCAGCATCGCCACCACTTGAAATCAAGAACCCAACACTGGCAGATATTCTCCACCACAACCAAAAATCTTAGACAAAGGCTGCCAAACAACTGGTTAAGTTTGGGTCATCTTCACTACTAATACCACACAAGACCTTACAGCTCCAGAGGTAAAAGACCTTCCTCATCCCATAAAGAGGCTTTTGGAAGCTCCTTCACAAATATAGGGGCAAAGTAGGCAGTGAGGAAAAGAAAAGTCTACATGAAGCTTGAATAAAGACCTTAACCATGAATAGTGTTACCCTTTTTCATTATTTTAAACTTGTACAACCCAGAGGGAGGCTTTCTGTGAAGACTCAACACATGGAATCGCTTTTCAGTTGTCAATAGCCAACATTTGAAAATAAATACAGTCACTAAGTGTGGAATGATGTTCCTGCAGCCAGCAGGCATTTGGCTGATGCTAACAGAGAAGGCAGGAAGCCAAGATATAAGACCTAAAATTTAAAAGGAAGACTGCTCTCCTCAGTAACAGAATCTGAAATAATGCAAAGGCAGAAGTAGGCCACAGACCACCTGCCTCTAAATTGAACATACATCAGCATTCTGCCTCCCAAAGTTACTTCAGGAAGATACTTAAGTTTTCTTTAACTACAATAATTGTTCCCGGGGTCTAAAAACAAAAACAAAACAAAACAATAGAAATGGCTCTGCTTTGTGGGTTCGTTTGGTTGGCTGGTTCATTACTATTTTGGTGGGGGTTTTCTTTGACAGGTGGATGGAAGGAGTGCTAGGGAAAGGGGAGCAACAATAGAAGAACTATAACTGCAGAAGGGAATTTCTGCCTTTCCCTCTTTGACTCTTTCTCCTGAGGAATGGCTTTCTGTCAAGATTTTCATCAGGTGCTCAGCAGAGGAATGGGTGACATGAGGTAGAGAGAAGGAAGTCTGGGGATGTTGCTCACTGTTACCTGTGTCCCAAGACACAGATGTTCATCCCTGGATGCTCTGACACTCTGGGAGAAGAGGAAGTAGAAAAGTGTGAAGGCAGAAGACACCACTGCAGAACAAAAGTACTTGGGTTTTTCTTTCTGAATCTACTGCACACACCACTGCCTCTCCCTCCAGGTGGCCGTCCATTAGCTGCTGAGTGATAGAGACTGGAGCCAACTTTGAAAATAAAACAAGTCTGATCCAGGCTCAACAACTGCAAAGGGGCAAGATGGAGTCCCTACAAGTAGTCAGCAATCTGATAAAGTACTGCACAAATTTAGTATTTTAATTAGGTATTCCTCTTATAGGGGAAAGTGGTAAGAACCAAGTTTGGAGATAAAGCAGCTATTTATTTCAGGGGGAGGAGTTGGTCCCTAAAGCCATATGGAGATGAAGGAAAATAAAATATATGGAAGATTCTACAGCCCAAGGGGGATAAAAACTAGTATCTCCTGAAATAATTAATTTTTTAAATACTTTGTTATAACAAATGTTGTATGATTTCACTTATATGAGTTACCTAGAATAGGCAAATTCAGAAACCAACTATAATGGTTACCAAAGGCTGGGGACAGGAACTTTACACCCATTAAACTTTAATGGGTACAAAGTTTCTATTTGAGATGACAAAAAGGTTCTGGAAATAAATAATGGTGATGGTTGCACAACATTGTGAATGTGCTTAATGTCACTGAATGGTACACTTAAAATGGTTAAAACTGTAAGTTTTATGTTATATTTTTCCATAATAAAGTATTCTTAAAATTTGGTATGAATCAGTGTGATGTTATGTGTGCACCAGCAGTGTAAGCTTTAATTCCAGGCGTAGTTATCTAACATGCTATCATCAATGCACAGTCCAGGACTGGTTAACTGGCACAGTGTTATACAAGTAAGGGCCGAGATCCAAAAGTGACTAGTAAAGCCTACCTACTATTCACATCTAATCAACAACCAATTCTCTCCTAATGTGCGTAAGGAATACCAAAACAGGTTTTGGGTCTATAAACTATTTATTTGCAATTAGTATAATGAGTGTTAGAAATGGAGTCTCATTGGTAAAATTAAAGATATTCAAGATATGTAGATTAGCTAAATTAGTTTAGTGACACCACCCACCCTTGGAAAAATAAGATGCAAGAATCCAAGGTGGCTTAATCCAAGGTGCTTAGAACCTCCAAATGGATAGAACCTCCAAATATTAAATGGTCTAGTCTTTGTTTAAAGGGATTCCTTTTTGCATGATGCAAAGCAAGGGCACAGAATCCAATCTTTGGAATGTTGTCAGCCCCAAATGAACAGTTCATGTAAAGTGTGTTCAAATCACCTAAAGAAGAATTGGGACTTTACCATGCTTTCAGAATAGTTTTATCAGTCATTTTAGGCCTGCTAGCTTGATGTCTATATGTGTGGCAAGATCTGGTCCGAGACCTGCTTACATTATAACCTGCAGAGTATCCAAGCCTCATTCCTTCTTTGGTGCCTGCTATCAACTACCCAGAATTAGTTCATGGCTGTATACACTAAACTAACAAGTCCATTTAAAATATCACACCCCTCAAAAAAAAAAAAAAAAACCTAGGGGAAGAACTCTTTAAAAGTCTGTTTTCCAGCTCTATAAGCCAGAAAATAATATTAGACACACTGATGCTTATGTCCAAATATATTGTTTTCCACATTCAGAAAACTGAAATCTCAAACAGAGTAAGGAAGCTAACTAACCCCAGAAAATTCCATATTCTGCCTTTAAGTAACACATCAGGTCCACTTTTGACTACTCTACAGCTACAGATATAACTGAATTTTATCATGCCTTCTTCCAAAGGTTCCTGATTTTTCAGCACTTATAAAAAAGAAATGTATTGATATAAAACACAACAAATCAGTATTACCAATTCTGTATTTTAAGCCTACTGCAACATGAATAAAGGCGCTTACCTCTGGAAAAAAAGCCCAGAAATACTAAGAATATATGAGTCTAAAAACAAACCTCGTTTAATATCTTAAGACTTAAAGATATTAGATCTCAAAACCATACTGCTTGAGAAGGTAATACGCTGCCTGCACTACACATGGCAAAATCACTTGGCACCGTGTTTAACAGCTAACCTAGTACTCAGGTTCAAAAAAGAGAAAAAGCACATAATTTTAGAGAAAAGACTTGAGAAATAATTTAGGAGAGCTCCTTTATTTTATATATGAAGAGATGTCTATTGATTTGATACATCATAACCTATTTAGAGGTATTTGAAAGTAGACTAAGAGCAAATCACAATCCATTTCAGTAGTCTGAAAAAAGCTCTCGTGGACTAGTGCCAGGGTAAGGAAAAAGGATACAGAAGACAGTACCTTCGAGGCCACTGTGTTAATGACCAGTGGCTCCTTAAGACTGGAGTTAAAGCATCAAAATGTGAGGAAATAAAGCTGTTCCCTCAGGCTCCAGTGACCTTGAAAATAGGCAGTGATCCTGGTTTGGCTGATTACACGCAGCTATGCCTTCCTTAAACCTTACTCTAAAGGGAAGATTTCACTGTCTCAGCATCAAGTCCAAAGGTCAAACAGGTTGTGAAGAGTCAAGGGCATCACGGCATCTACTCTACAAGGTAATAAATAACCAAGTCTATCATCCTTCACCAAGAAATGCAAATTTTAATTCAGCTGGAAGCAGGGGGGGAGGTGGATACAGGACTTGCAAGCCATATACACTCTTCCTTCAAAATCAAAGCATTATGTACAAAACAGAGTTCCAACAAAAAGTACAATGATGAGAAAAGAACTCATTAAGAGCTAAAAATAAATTCTAATTCACAATATGCATAAGGATTTAACAAAAAAGGGAAAACAAGATGTAAAATTGCATCTGCTAAGTTAACCGTGCCCTCATGGAAATCGCCCTCCCCACACATACAAACTGAAATCTGTAAAATCTGTGATGACTGAATGAAGCGATGCTTTAAATGTTTTCAATGAATATTTCAACAGAGAAGAAAACAAAAGGATAGCAATTTTTCTAAGTCCTCTGATCTGCTAACACTGCAGGAATACTAGGCTTCTTAACAGCCAAAAACACAGGTCTCTGTATTTCTCTACTTGAACATCTTATTTGATGAAGTGAGAATATTTAGTAATAGTATTTGCAATTTATATTAAAGGGATATTCATCTTAAGGAAGGAGATGTCAATAAAAGTAAAAAATAAACCACAGTTAGTCTTTATCTAACCAATACTTCATGGCTCAATTTAACAACTTGCTGACCTTCCAGGCCAATAATAGTCCACTGGGGAAGCTCAGCTGAGAGTACCTTCATATTTTAAGTCAAGCTAATTCATTCCGAATAACATTCACACAATACCACATAGAGCAATAACTCCATACTCCAGTGCTCTAGTTCATAAAGGCTGGTGTAATATCATTAATCATCTTTCTGGGCTCCCAATTCCTTCCTGTTCCTACTTTGTTCCATCCCTCGAAAACCAATTATATTGGTCAAACCACCTAGAAAGCAAATGATAGAAAACTAGCTTTGTATTCTTCCCACATCATGAAAAACTGTAAGAATTCTAGGACAACACATCTACTTGAAGATATTTGTCAAAAACCGGTTTACCAAAAAAAAAAAAAAAAAAAAAATCTGCAACTGTTATGCAACTAAATAATATTAACTGGTAAGCAGAGGATAGGAAAGACAGAGAGAGTGCCCCTGCATACTAGGTACTTTATGGAAAACTGAAGACCAGAGTCAAATAGCTCACGTAAGGCCACAACACAATTTAAGTGGCTAGGCTGGGATGTGAATCCAAACATAACATTCTTTCTAGGCTCTAACCTCTAAAACTAGTTTTCATTAGGCCACCCCCTAGCAGGGGAGGAGGCAATAGGCATTTTGTTCAATGTTGATCCCAAGAACTTGATCCCAAACGAAGTAAATAAAAACTGGAGTGGGGGGGGGGGTGTAAATCCTATTACCACCGCATTCGAGTCCATTTCATATACAAGAAACTCTTATTCTTATAAACACAGCTTAGAGATTGCCATCTTGCTTTTTCCCTTGAAGAAGGTACAAGGTATGACATGGGAATCTTTGTCTAATTTAGAACAATAGAGAATGACCACCTCTCTATTAGCTAAAGATGACATATGGTGTAAGAGATTACTGAGTAGTTAGATTCCCCCCAAAATAGTTTTAACTAAGGACCTGTTTTTCACAATAGTTAGAAGAGCTGTCAATGCTGCTCTGCAGCTTAAAGCCCTTCAAAAATACTTGATTACATTTGTCATCAATAAAAAGGGGCATCCACTGGTGTCAAAATACTGACATTCCAAAATTTTAAAGAGCAAAAACAAATAACTGAAGGAGTAAAACATGCTAATTAAGCCAATGTATAGACCTGAAAAATCAAGTGACACTCACAAGTAAAATGCCAGAAAATATCTGTTAAAGTTGACCTTTATAGTTGGAAAGCCATGCTCTGAGGGTTTCTACAGCTCTCAAAATTCCATAGCAGCAGTGTACTCAGCTGAAAGTCAATTAACTTAGAACAAGCTCAAAGGAAGTTGGCAAATTCTGAAGCACAGCTTCAGCTTCAACCATCAACCATTCTGTCCAGGAATATTTAAAAGGAAATGTTCCAATAGGTACAAAATAAAAATGCTTTGCTCTGTTCAGAATTTAGACAGAAAGTTAAAAAAAAAAAAAAACAGGCTAATGCTAAAGTAATGTAATAGATAAGGTAGTGAAATACAGGGTGTCCCAAAAGTCGCCATACATAGGGAAAATGGGAATTGTAGCAAAATGTACCCTTTTTTTTTTTTTTTTTACAAAATATTCATTACAAAATTTTCCTTTGTATGGAGACTTTTGGGGCACCCTGTAGAATAAAACGGTCAAAAATAGGCTGATTTTGTACTATATCATGAAAATGGGGGTAGGGAAAAATAAGTCATTTTCATACCTGAGAAGAAATAGGATTTTAACATTCTATAGATTATAAAAGGAAGAACTAAGAGGTCCTGTATTAGAATTTAATTATTCTTTATCTTCTCTCATTGTAGTTTACCATCTTCTTTCTCATCTATATTTTCCATCATTACTATGACAGCCACTTAATAATAAACTAAGAATGGTTTCTATTGTATACTAATCTCCTGGTGCAAAGTAAATAAGGACTACCAAACAAAAAAAAGAAAGAAAGAAAGAAAAGGTCTGGAATAGCAAATAGCACACCTGCACACTCATACCTTGCTAAACTATAAGGAAGCAAATCTTTTCAACTCTATTTTTATTTTCAATGAATATGAATACATTAACAAAGTTTGTATTTCCTATCAAAGTAACAAAAGAATAAAATGAAAGGTATTAAAGACTATGTTCCTTATCTACTGGTAAGACAAATATGGTTATTCTAGAAGTTCCAGTGACAAGGGCCATGAAAGCACAAAATCAAAACCCCTAAACTTCATTTACTCCATAGGTTCAACCTCATTCCCCAGTATTCTAAAAAAGCTGTTGGAAAACTGCTTACAAAGCTCCTGAAAGTCACATATCTTCTAAAGAAATAAAATACAGAGTAACAAATATCAACATCAGGAAATCAGGGAAACAAATCCAGGTGATTTACAAATTAATCAGAAATGGTTCTGTTTCAAACTTTTCTGTATCCTCACAATAGATGAGGATACAGAAAACTCTTCCCCAAAACTAGCCTTTAATGAAAGGTTTCATTACCACAGGACTGGAAGTTAACTTATTTCATGGTGAAGAAGTGCAGAATATGCTACCCCAAAATATTCCGCTTTGGCTCAAGTATTACTTTAAGCTGAAGGCAAATGAGAAACAACACATGCAAGAGTTCCCTGACCTCCCCTTTTCTGCTTAAAAACAGGATAAATTCCCCATGTGAAAGTGTCTGCTGTCGGGTATCAGTAAGGGGAGAATGACTATTATCACCAGAGATGGAGCTGACACTGAGATGAGCCTGAATAAACAAACCTTGCTAAAAAATAACCCTTATCTGTCATTCACTTCCTACATATATTTCCTAGCCACTTCCCCACAATTTATCATCCCTCAAACCCAAATCTTTCCTTTGTTAAAATGGTATATAAGCCCCAAAGTCTAACCACTTCTTTGAGTTTCACTTTTCTGTCAACTCCCAAGCATGTAAAATATTAATAAAAGTTATGTATTTTCTCCAATTAACTTGCAGGTCCCCAGGCACTAAGCCTAAAAGGGTAGAGGAAGTTTTTCCTCTCTGACAATGGTAAAGTACTGTACTGTATTTGATTTCTAAAATTCTATAAATTTATACTTTCATCATTCTGAATCTTTCATCTAAACCAATCAAGACTGACACTAAAAATTGTTCTATATAAATACCCAGGTTCAAGCGAAAAATGAACCTTGAAGAATAAATTTTAAATTCTCCCAAATTGTATAAGAAGCTTCTATAGTAAAATGACTTACTAGCCATTACCTTTGGCAAAGAAAAAAATATAATGAAAAAATAATTAGGTTTAAAGATATATTAATAAAGATGCAAATAAAGTTTCTCCGTTACCTCTTATCTATTACAGAAGTTTCAAAAATGCATCAGTGGTTCCACAAACTTGATACAAATTTCATTTTATACAAATTTTGCCTCTAAAATTTAAATATAGATTCAAATATATTGTATTCCACAGTTAATACAGTAGAGACCAACAAAGCATTTACCCCTCTGCAGTCCAGATATCTTGTTTCATACAGACCTGGGAACACACACAGCCTTTCTGCCATCTTTCTAATTAAATAACATACAGACTCTGCAAAGTGAGGTGTTTATTAAGTTACCACCCACTCACCCAACCACCCTGCTGTCTTCAACTACTTGTCTGCAAGAATCAGAATTACTGATCTCTTGACACTATGGACATCTAACAGGCTGACATAAGGTTGTAACTGACATACAGAATCACATTTTCAAATTAATGGTCATCAAAACAGCCTTGTGTTCACAATGATTGACTGACTTCACCACAGGAAATAAATGCTATTAAATTTTAAGGTATGCATTAGACTAATAAAATACCACTTATCTGTTTCAATCCTGAGAGGCTAAGATTGTATTTGTTTTATGAGGGCAGAATCCTACACCATTAAAACAAAGTTTGAAAATCACATTATTCTGATAGAATAAACAAGGATCAAAACTGGTTTTAAATTCTCAGGAAGCAAGAGAGACTTAAGGTAAATCTAGCTAAGAACTCCCATATAAAAAAAGATTTAACTATACTAGCCCTAAGGGGTGGGGGAGAGAAGTCTTCCTTACCACACAAGGTAATACCTGTTCAGAGGTAATCAACATCTCCTTGAGCCCCATGGAGTTTTTATTTGTTGTCTGTTTTGGGTTTTGTTTTTCCTTTTTGTCTGAAAGCTTCTAGTTGGCAGCTGATAGGGTCAGCATAGGACCTACTCAAACAATTCATAGAGTAAGAGTAAAGCATCACACCAAGATAAAACAAGAAACACTCATTACCTGAGGTCTTCAGCTAACTATACTTCTCTAACTCTTCTTCTTTTAGAAGAAAAGAAAAATAACAGTAACAAACAACCTACCCTGGAGTTCTGAAAAAATTGCACACACTCTCAGATACAGATTGGGAGTTCAGTAAAGACACAGTCTAGTGACTTTTAAACTCAACATCTCCAGTCCTGAACCCCAGGAACTAACTTATCAGAGGCCAATGCTGAGGAGGGGGCAGCATTTGAAACTTAAGCTTGCCAAAGAATTAGGTACTGCAGTTCTAACACCTCTCTCATCCACCCCCGCACCAGAATTCAAGTAAACGTGGAAGTCCATCTCCCTGCAAAATGTTCATGAAAAGCCCTGGGTAACTCCTAGGTAACTAGAACATTCCAGGCCCCACCTACAGAGATTCTGATTAAGCAGATCTGGACAGGGCCCAGGAACCTGAATTTCTGGCAATCATCCCAAGGGCATCCTAGTGACCAGGCTTAAGAAATGCTATGTGATTCCCACAACTTCTTGGGCTTCAAGACCACCTGGGGAGCTCTCTGACAACACATTCTGAAGGCACTGGGAATCTGTATTTTTTAAAACTCCCTTAGGTGAGGATGCACAGCCAGATGTGGGAACCACTAGAATATCCAAGTTCACAACTATATTTCTAGAGATGCATGGATATTCTTAATCATTTTGTGTATCCTTCAGTATCTGACTTTCAAAAATCTTCCATTCCTCTTCCAGAGGCAACACACTCAGCAGACAATGCCTCTTGGGCAACTCTGTAAGTTTTATGTCTCACTATAAATTCATCAGTTGGTCTCCTGCTTAAAGAAATCAGAGAACCAGGATCCTGCTCCCTGCTCTTTATCACTTCATGGCTGTGTGGCCTTGGACTAGTCATTTCACAAACCTAGGCCTCATCACCTGCGACATTTGGTAGAAAGGAGAATATGGGTTGGCTAAGGTCACCTTCTAGGGCTTTTCTGGCTCTAACACTCTATTATTCATTCCTTGAATCATAAAATCCATTTCACTCCTGTAGAATGCAACATCAGCAGGTGTCAAGGACTCTGAAGTGCATTTAAGAACTCAAAGGGATAGACCAACCTCAGCCAAGCTGCACAAGCAGCTTCTCATGATGAATGCCTATAGATAGGAAACAGGTTGAAGCACAGAGCTGGGCAGGAGCCCAAAGAGAGGGCCTGACAAACAACATGACAAATAGAATTTAGACTAGGGAGAAGATTATTGTATTTGCTACTAAAGACATTTCTTAACGTACTTTCCTAATCCTCACTCTATCAAAACAATGACATTAATTTGCTAACACTGACACAGACTAAAAATTATATACTCCCTTCAAGGACTAAGGAAAGAGGCATACACTTTTCCTAACTAGACATTTTTGTACCTGAGATATAGTTTCCTAATTCAGCATTAAGTATGATTTAAGGGCCGGGCGCGGTGGCTCACGCCTGTAATCCTAGCACTCTGGGAGGCCGAGGCGGGTGGATTGCTCAAGGTCAGGAGTTCGAGACCAGCCTGAGCGAGACCCCGTCTCTACTAAAAATAGAAAGACATTATATGGACAACTAAAAATCTATATAGAAAAAAAAATTAGCCGGGCATAGTGGCGCATGCCTGTAGTCCCAGCTACTCGGGAGGCTGAGGCAGTAGGATCGCTTAAGCCGAGGAGTCTGAGGTTGCTGTGAGCTAAGCTGACGCCACGGCACTCACTCTAGCCTGGGCAACAAAGTGAGACTCTGTCTCAACAAAAAAAAAAAAAAAAAAAAAAAAAAAGTATGATTTAAAAAAAGTAAAAAGGAGGGATTTCAAATCTTCTTCCTGAAAAGTGACTCCATAGTTTTCTTATAACCCAATTAATGCTCATGCACCTACAAAATCAGAATACAAACATCTCACTCAATTGCTCCACAGCGGGTAGAATAAGCTGGGTAATCGGAGAGCGGCCAAAGAACTGTGCCCTGCCTCTAAAGTTTATGCTAAGAAACTGCACAAGATGGCTAATGCTGAACACCACAGGGCAGAATCCAAATTTCCTCAAGTTCTTTCAAAACCTTGCTAGACATACATCAATAGTACTTCTTAGGGGAAGTGTGCCTTACTTTGCAAAGCATAACCATTCAAAACCCAGTTTTAGATACCTACCATTTACTAGAATATTTTGCTCAATACGAATATTATAAATTCAGAATGATTTATGCTTAAAGCTAAATGAGTCGGAACCTTCTGAAAGCCATTTTAACCCATACTGTAAATAAGATGTCAGTGGGCCAAATCCAAACTGGATTATTAGAAGTAGGGGTGCCTCGTTTTCAGATTTGCCTACTCAATTTTTAAACTTATACTTCATTATCATGTACATTCACTTTATCAAACATGCTCATTTTACTGATGTGATCACGTTAGGGAAGAATTTCATATTAAATTATCTAATAATCAGTTACCAAATGATTTCAAAAGCTTTTACAGCAACACATTCAGTACAAACGTTGTGTGAGAAAGATATCCCCCTCAAATAAGTTCCACGATCGAATAACGATAGGGAACTATAAATCAAACAGCTTTTTGTACTGTTGGAATTTTCATCATTCTTAATATGCTGAGGATCTGCAGTGTGGCTCTTAAATAGTGAACTATGGAGTGCAGCACTTCTCAACCTTGTGTGTCAACGCAACACTGATTTTGAGGAATAATTATGACTATCTCATAAGAAGTTAAAAAGCATCTTTCAATCTTATACACTGTTGATGGGAATGCAAATTAACACAGCCACAATGGAAAACAGTATGGAGGTGCCTCAAAAAATTAAAAATAGAACTACCATATAATCCAGCAATCCCACTACTGAGTATATACCCAAAAGAAATGAAATCAGTTTAAGATTATTGCACTCCCATGTTTATTGCAGCACTGTTCACCATTGCCAAGATATGACATCAACCCAAGTATCCAACAGAGGAATGGATAAAGAAAATGTGGTATATATACACAATGAAATATTTTTCAGACATAAAAAAAGAATGAAATACTGTCATTTGCGGCAACATGGATGAACGTGGAGGATATTAAGTAAAGTGAGCCAGGCACAGAGAGATAAATACCATGACATCAATCACATGCAAACTAACATAAAAAAGTTGATCCCATAGAAGTAAAGTACAATAGTGGTTATCAGGGGCTGAGGAAGGGGGAAGAAGGGGAGATTGGTTAATGGGTGTAGGGTCACAGATAAAAGGAATGAGTTCTGGAGTGCTATTCACAGAAGGGTGCCTATAGTTAACAACATTTTGTATGATATATTTTAAAATAACCAGATGAAAGGACTTTGTTCTCGCCACAAAGAAATGATGAATTGTTTGAGATGACAGAAATGCTAAATACACTGCTTGATCATTACACAATGTACGTATGTATTGAAACAGCTCACTGTACCCCATAAATATGTATAATTATTATGTGCCAATTAAAAATATATAATCTTAAGTGTGATGCGCACTGTCTGGGGAATGGACATGCTTGAAGCTATGACTCAGGGGGCTGGGGGGGCCAAGGGAAATACATGTAACTTAAACTATTGTACCCCTATAATGTGATGAAATTAAAAAAAAACGTAATCAAAGACAAAAAAAAAGAAAACATCTTTTGACACTTATGCCTTACTCACGGAATTTTGGGGCACTCCACTTGCTTACCAAATATTTTTAATAGACATTTTACCATATTGGTATTCTCCATTAGCCCCCTTCTCTCAATGAAAAGACAATGGGCGAGGGTCAGAGGTTGAAGGAAACTGACAACAAATACTAACCCAGTTTTTCAGTATCTAACCATGTATTTCGAATTACCCATGTGCTGCTGCTGTTCTACTACCATGGTCCTCCTCACTAAAGCCAGACAGACAAAAAATGGGAAGATGTAGAACTCAAATGTACCCCGTGTTTTCACATAATAGCTCTAGAAAAAGGTTTACAGAACAATATAATTCAAGATTGACCAGAGAAGATAGCTGAAAATCTGTGAAATGTTTCCTGTGGCAACTGCCTAACACAAATGATGTATGATTTGTTTAAAATTTTCATCTACTACTCCCGGCATAACAAAACATGTGACTTTTATGCTCTGTTCAAGTATTTTTCTTTTTTAAATGGTAGGGTAGCTACTAAACAATCAAACCAGATACCATACCATTTATGTCATAGCCTACATGTCATTTATCACATTTTATCCTTTATGTCAAAGGGGTTGCAAAATCCACATGTAAAGAATATTGTTTTGCTTAAAATATATATATTTATATATATAAAAAAAACTCAGTATCAGGACAGAGACATAATAAGAGCCATTTGTTTTCTCCTTTTCCAACTTATTAAAACTTGTTTCTTTATAAATTTCACATATGCTGATCACACTGCTTTTGGAAAAGAAATTGAAAAAGCTCATCCATTTAATTATCAGTGTTCAAGAACGTAAGAACCTTCCTGATAGCACAGTGAACATCTTTGCAACATAATTAGTTAAAATATAATTATTTGGTATGGATAGATAAAAATCAGTTTTTAATTTGATTTCAATGAATTAAGCTCCCTCTGTGAGCTTCAATCTGTAGCTTGAGGAAATATGATTGTAGGGCCAAGCTTAGGTAGGTGCTGGCTCTGAGAACTCACTTGGAGAGCTTAGGGTAAGTCCTGCTGTCTTGATCAACAGAATAGCTAAAAAGTACCATCTCTCAGAAAAAGTCAAATTGACCTTAAATAACCCAGTGTGACCCCCTTTTCTCTGCCTTTTACCTCATTTTACCAATGAAAACCTGAAGTCAAGAGCTGACTTGTCACATGACAGTCATGTAACAGTCACACGACTGTTAAAGAGTTCAAACTCCTGGTCTCATTCTCCACAAGCCTTTATAAGTATTCTTTACTCATTTCAAACATTCAGTCATATATTTTGCGGTTATAAACCATATAAGGCAATTCTGATACACTATCACTCAAATTTAATAATAACATAAAAAAGCCATGGGGTCTGTCTATAGGAAACTTCATACATGTTTCGTGTGTTTAAATACAATTCCCACAGGAAGTATTAACCCTTCTATACCAAGAACATGCCCCTTAAGAATTAGGTTTTGGTTTTCTCTAAAAATTTAGTCGAATCTTTTGAAATACTAAGAAGATTTTAAACTACCTATTATTCAAAATGTACCACCATTAAGGCCAAGTTATGAAACCTTTTATTCTTATCTTTACGATAAGAGAGGGAACTCATACACTACACTGTTTCTTTTCCTTGTTAAGGAACATTACACAAGATCTCATTACATTCAAATTATATCAGTGCAAATGTTTACTCAATGACCATGCAAATAGTATCAATTACTTTTTCATGTATATTATAAGCAGGAGGACTATACTAACTTAAGGGAAAGGACATTTTTAGAGGTTTATTGTTCCTCTCCCAAACACAATATTCTTACTTCTTGCTATTGCTAAATTGTGTATGCTCAGGAAACTAAAAAATAAAGGTTAACATGACACTTGCCACCCCAAATGTACACACACTTTTAAAACACTTTCCATTAAAGTCCAGTTAAAATATATACTGCCCAAAAAATATTTTATGCTTTAAAAGAAAAACTTAAAACTAAGTTTCAAATTGCTGACACAGTCAGTAATAGAAAATCTAGGTGTAAAACTGCAGCACTGAACAATTTATAAGTAGTAAACTTATTATTTTCTCATATCTTAAAACACAATCCTTTAAATGTGAGTCATTTATTTTAAACCACATACCTGTTATTTTGTCTCTTACAAGCTTACAGGACTCTATCTCACCAATGCTCCCAAAAAGACTCTTTAGTTCCTCCTGTGTCATGTTCTGAGGAAGGTAGTTGACTATTAAGTTGGTCTTGCTGTCCTCTGTGTTTCCAGAGTCAACTGGTGACGAGCAGTTGTTGTTTATGGTGGTTGGACCATTGGCTGTGTTATTGCAAGTTGGCCCATTAGACAGTTGTGTTTCCATGGCAGCAATTACCTGCTAAAAACAGAGAAAATAAGAAATGTCAGAATTCATATTTCACAACCTATTAGAGATTCCATCCAAGAATTTAAATACTTGTCACTAAACACAAGTCGTTCTGCTACAATTACAATAAAGCTTCAACAAAAAGTGTAACACCTACACTAATTTTTACTTCATATTAAGCTATTCAACTTAAGATTATAATTATACTTTCATATACATATTCCATACATGCACATGAGCACAATTTAAATCTTAAACATTTTCTAGAATCACATCCTGGGTCTATTCACATACCCTTACTCACCTGCAGTGTCCACAGAAGAGAAAACTTAGTACACCAAAGGGCACAGAATTGTACCCTGCCTAAAAATCATACTAGAAATAAAAGTGCTTAACATGCTACCAAAGAAAAACAAGAAACACAAAAAATGACCTAACTCTGAAGAGATTTTCAGTTAGTCTAAGAGGTTCAAATATTCTAAGACAGACATCCATTAACTTAAAAATCAAGGAGCAAGAGCACTTTAAAAAATATAAAATTGTCAACATGTACTGTTTTGGTTACATATTGAAAATGTTTTTGATTGACAGTATCTTGTATCTCTACCATTGGTAAGAAAAAAAATAGATGTTATATGATAGGGAGTGAAAAGGATTTATAGAATAACTTGGGAATGAAGCTATGAATACTTTCTCTGCGTTGTAGAATCAAAAGGCCATTCTTGTCAACCTTGGCAGCTAAAGATCACCAACAAGGCAACTGATCTACGGCATCGAAATAAAATTCCCAAACAATTAATTCAATATGGTATTTTGCCTTGACTCTGATTATAAGGAGGGGGAAAAAACCTATCCAGTCCACCAAAACAACAATGTAAATATATCAACTTCTGCAAACAGACCAGTCCAAGGAAATTTCATTTGAGCACGAAAGCCTGTTGAAAATTCAAGTAATAAGGTATCTATCTATAAACCCCAAATACCAGATAAATAATAGACCTGGGGAAAATGGCCTCAAACTATTCAGGCTACTCTAAAAAATCACTTACTAAGCAATTTTGGATCTAGTTTCCTAAAAACCAATCCTATGCTCTTTGAGCAAAACAGTCACAAACCACAGGCCCAAATTTTCCAAAAGCATTTTCCAATAACTATCTCACTTTGGACAGTCAAGACTGTGGGGGAATCCAAAAATCAAAGTATCACTAAAAGGATTATCCTTTTTATTTCATACAATACATCTCTTAGCTCCACAAAGAACTACTCAAAACTGACAATTCTGAATTGACAGGATGCTAGTTTTAGGGAAGTTTTAACATAGAAAAGGCAAAGAATTTGAGGCAAAGAAAAAAAAAACAAAGTAAAGGGAAAGAGGGTTACACGGAAAGAGAAAAATCTGTCTTTTAAAAAGCATACTGCCTAAGAAAAATAAAAGGGCACACGAGCAGATAAACATACAGTAAGAAATTTCCACTGCCAGGAGAAGTGTATAAAAGAAGGCAGCAGAGGACAGATTGAGACTGGTCAATTGACTAGGTTGAGACTGGTCAGGCTGGACAAGAATCAGTGCTGTCATGACTTAGGAAAAAAAAAAATTAAAAAAAAAAAAAAAACACAGGAGGCAAAATCCAGAATAGCTTTGAAACTATCCAACCACCTGTAACCCCTCTGTGACTTCATTTCCTTTTCAAAGAAATGGGTATTTATTCTACAAGCTGCAAGCACTTTTCTTGGGTAAGTATTCTCAGGGAATACTTAAGCAGGTAAAGGAAAATAAAACTTTGGAAATCTGTTATTAAACAAAATCTGAAATAATTGAAGACATGGGCTTTATAATTAACAAATCTATTTGAAACTAAGAAGCAAAGTTTCAGGCTTCCTAATAAAGCATAACTGTTCCAGTTTGTAGAATATTAGCTGTGGATTGCTCTTCCCACAGCAAAATTCTTCTGGGTTTAAAACTTTGCCCAGCAGTTATGAAAACAATGAGCTATAAGAAGAAAGTGGCCAAAGCCAATTAAAACAAATCACTATTCAAAAGTTAGGGTATACGACTAGAAACTATGAGAGCCCCAAATGTAAGATTTGGACTAAAGCTCATTGGGATGGCATTTGAAATATAAAGTGTTCATTGACTGAAATTAGCAAGATTTAGAAAGGACAACAAACACTCCTCACTTAATTGCACATTTATTTCCATGTTCAGGTGGCAAGAATGAGCTCCTAAGCCAACATTCAAGTGAACAGCTGCAGTAGGCTGTGTGAGCTGAAAATTACAGCATCTCTCAGCTATAGGACCATCTGCTCAGAATAAAATGATACTAATGTGCTATATTTTACAAATAATGCATATTCCATTGATAGGCTCAACACAACTGTTCACAGAATGCAAACTCTTTCAACAGTTACTGGGCAAATAATTTTCAGCCAGATTTACAATTTCAACATTTTTTTTTTTGAGCATCAGAAATTATGAATAACTTCAAAATTTAGTAACCAAAAAAATACATAGTAAACAGAATGTAAAGAATTACGGTAACTTAGTATTCAGACCATACCAAAACTTTTTTTGTTTTAAAAAAATAGCTTGTCACTCTTTTGAGTCTGCACTAGATCCTAATTTAGATTATAAAAAGTTACATACAAGAGCATGGTTCTGATGCTACATATACCACTATAGTTAAAATTCCAATGTGCCTTAAGTCCTAATGATGGCCATACCACAATAGGTTAAATGTAATAATTAGTATGCCAAATGAAAGGTTCAAGTGTTTGGTATGGCCTCAGCACTCCTGCAACATGCTAAAAAAAAGTAGCCTACAGAATTTAAGAAAAATCCCACAGACCCCGGTCCAAGGCTCTGCTGCCCACGAACCACTTCTAAGCAGAGAAGCCACATCACACAGTCTGACTGCCATGTTAGTTTGGAGTTGCCGTCTGCAATATGGACACAAAAAGTACCGTATGTTAGATGAGCAAGATAATGCAACAAATCAGTTTGTACAAAATTTACAGTGATTGTATTGATATTCCCAGCACGTCCATGCAGTGTGGCTTAATTGAATTTGAGGCAATTCCAATCTAATCTTTCCAAATTCATTTTAACATGTAGTTTTCTTGCACAAATGTAAGCATTTTTAATTAAGAGCCTGATTTTAAAACAATATTAACTAGTTAACTTGGCATCTATCCTGAAGAACTACCTTAAACCACATCTCAAAAATTAAAAAAAATAAAATGAAATGAAATGAAACAAAATATTGCAGGCTGTCCTGCCTCTTAAGAGATGTGGGAGAAGGGAGGAAATGTGAATGAAATTTTATAGTGAGAAAAATCGTTCAAGCAATTCATAAGTGATTGCTTTGCATAAAAGCACCCTTTTCCCCAAAATATGAAAAGGGCATTAAGAGAAGCTATATTTGCCCACACTGTTACATTATACTACAAATGATCCTTAATCCTGGGACTTAAAATTAAAAGTGAATCGAAACCCTGTGAGGTTATTTTGCTTCTATAGTCAAACTGGTCTCTAACAGTTTCACTGAGAATTGTTAACATATACTAAGAGGCAGTAAACCAGCATCTTTCAATTGAAATAATTGGACCAATAAATAGGATTGTTTGGAGTAATGCTTGTATAGGATGTCAGCTTTGTCCCTGAACGAAATCAAGTGAACATTTTTTAATATGTAAATTGTAAACCCAGCACGATTTGAAATTAGTGCTGCTATGAGGCCTCCAATATAGTTAATGGGCCATTTACCACTTATTACAACTTGCCCAAATACTAAACAGAGACACGATATTGGCACAAAAGCCAAAGTTTACTTTTTAGCCACATACTCAGATGCTTTAAATGGTCCACGTAATAATCAGTAAACTAAGTCCCTGAATGTAGAGAAATAATAAATAAAAAACAAGGGCTGAAAATGCCTTTTGCTTATGTACTTTTATTATTTATAACTAAAAAAATGTTATCCTTACAGTTAAACCTGGCTGTAAGTGGTTAACTCTTGATGCTAGTGATGACACTAATAATGGATCCCATTTTCTGGCATCTACCAAAAGGGTTTAACATACTCTTTACAGGATGCCATGGAAATCTTTTACTCTTCTTCCCTTCTCCCACCGTAACCAGAGAATGCAGTCTAACCTATGTTCTTGATTTAAAAAAAAAAAAAAAAAAAAAAAACCCTACTTAAAATTGAACTGAATCTGTGAAAAAGTAAAGTGCTTTATACCCATGAAAGGTTTTGACAAGAACCCAACCGTGGTTAGACTACATGAGTTAAGACAGGACGACCACACCCAACAGGTTAAACCAAGCCTAAATTTATGTCCTGAATACCCTCAAGAGTTAATATCTAAACATTTCCCACTACATAAAACTATAGACTCTATTTAATGGCCTCAGTCCCTTCTGTTCCATAGGAGGCGGACACTAATGAGCTAATCTATTGACACGCTTCTTTCTGAAAGCCCCAGGGACGTGAACAATCACTTTATTGCACCAACTAGCTAGGAAGGCTGTGGATGGAAAATGATTCTTCTGCACTTTTACATTTCAAGCACCCCAGACAGTCTCTCCGCTTGAGGCAGACACATACCTTTATGGGAAGTTATAAATAAGTTGCTCACATGGCCCTTACCTTTATGCTGGCCAACAATTCAGTTACTAAAAATGTAAAGCTACTTCCCCTTCACTTAAGGACAGGCGATTCTGCTATACTCAATCTACCACAGACAACCGGGCTGTGCACTATTTATAGATTCCACTGGCTCTGAAATTCTTTGGAAGGGAAAAAAGGGCCATATTCCAGCAAAATAGAGCCATTAATTTTAAGGCTTAAAAAAATAATGTTCCAATATATGTTCGCCTCTTAATTTAGATATCAATTGTGCCAATTCGGATTGCTTTTCCTCCTGTTATTCTCCATGTAATAATTTATGAAAAGGCACTTTAGCACAGATCAATCTAGAATATTCTAAACTTTCCCTGGTCTCTAAGAGATAATAATGAGGTGTTAGTTTAATGAGAGCATGGATTTTATTGGGGGTAGGGGGTGTGGTCTCTAGGTTTTCACATTTACACAGTTTACTTCCCAAAAGCCATGAAGACTTTTTAGGCTGAATTTTGTTTTTATTTAAACAGCCCTCTACATACTTTAACATCTATAGTTTCTTACAAGAGAGTGGAATTTAGGAAGCCAGTGTTTTATTTTTTTATATCTGGGAACAGTAAGAATGAGAAGTGAAACTGTTCCAACAGTTTCCTGGTCACAGAAAAGGCAAAGTCTCTATTTTCCAATCTTTCTAGTAAAAAAAATTCTGAAAACTAATCAGCTTCTTCACTATTTTCGAACCTCCAAGCAGCCACCAAACAAGACAGTTAACCAAAAACATCTTAAATATATAATGAGAATTCTCATTGGGTTCACTTAGTATAATGTCACAAGGGATAAATAGGTTTCCACGACCTAGAAACCACCTGATTTGGGGACCAGACCTCTGTGAGTTGAAGTCCTAGCAGGACTGCTGAGAGTGCCATTGACCAGCCCTAGTGAGGCTAGTCCTGCCTGGCACAAGCCACTCCATTGCCAAGGTTACCATCTTGATCTGGGCCCTCACCCTCCTCTGGACCATCAAATTACCGCCTCCTAAAGGTCCCTCCCTCCTCACCCTAATCTACTGTAACACTGTTCTCAGAAAGATTTTCCTAAACCCTCAAGAGCTCCCTACTGCCTATCAAATTAAGTGCAGTATAAACACTATAAACATTTGAGATCCTCTAAAACTAGTTTTACCAGCCTTGTTACTCAAGCACCTAAAAATCTGAACCACTCTCCTTGTCTTTCAAACAACCCACAATCTCACTCTTCTGGCTTTGCTCATGCCGTTCATCTGCCTGCAAGGCTCCCTCCAAACCCACCCCTCCTCCGTTTCCGGGGTCTGTACAGACTAAGCATTCAAAAATGTGTGCAAGGACAAGAACAGTTTCTTTAAAAATTGGAGAATGAAAAGGCAAATCACCTCCCTAAATGTATGTAAACTTGGTAGCTTGTTTTTCTATCCCACCTCAAGTATTTCAAACCAGAGATAATTATGAAACCAAATTTTTCAATTTTTGACACTCCATCAGCCACCCTCGCCCACCAAAATCCAAATTCTTGTGACACGGTACAACAAAGGAAACCATTTGTCTTTTGGGTGATCAGTTAGTTGTGTGCTTTTACTTCAAAAACCTATCAGACCAACTTGCCAACTACAAAAACCTGGAAGACAAGACAAATCCAAGCCTCTCGCCAGCAGGGTTATAGAGATGTGGCACGTGAAATTTGGGTCTGACTTCGGGAAAATGGCAAAAGCAAAGGTAAATGCAAAAAAAAAAAAAAAATACAGATTTTGACCAAGACATTTAGAAATGCATCATGATTGAAGTCGTGAATCACAAATAGTCCTGATACTAACTAGAAAGGTTCAGGCAAACATAAATGGTAACGTCTCTGAAAAGAATCATGGCTAGAGGTGAGGACAAGTTATCTCGGGCTGGAAGTTCTGGCTTGGATAAAGTGACCTTTATCTACCTTATTTGCAGCTAGAAAGTTTCTCAGTACCTTGGTTGGCACAGCACCACGGCAGACTCAGTCTAACGCAAAGCCTTCCCTTCCACATCAAACCTCTCCCTAAAGAGTAAGTTACAGGTGAACAAAAGACATTTGTCTCAAGTTTTAGAGCCAAACCTACCTAAAACAACACAAAAAACACAACCTTTGCCAAAAATAGACTTTCCTTTGGGGAACTCAAGCCCTTGAAGTATCAGTAAAATAAGGAATACGAGCTTACAGAAGAGAGCTGAGTAAGCGGTGGATGGGGTCATCTGCCTAGGAGACACCATGCCTACAGCAAATGCTTTATCTTTCCCGTTCAAATCACTAAAATGGTATTTTCAGGACACATTTCTGGCTTTACTGAATTAAGCAACAGAATAGTAAACCAAGTGCTAAAATCAGAGGTTAACGTGTCAGTTACAGGAGTAAGCCATTAGTTTGTTTTCTTTTGCTTTGTGGTTCCTAAAATAATAAAGGTTTATAGCTTTAAGTTTCACAGGATTTCCTCTATCCTAGGATCCCTGTCAACTCTTCACACCATGTCAGCTGTCTCACTGGCTCTATGGATTCCACTAACTCAGATTTTCCACCTTGGGGCTAACAAGGGTCCAAACGCTTCCAGAGACAAACACTGCAGGAGTCACAGGGAGAATGTTCTTTGGCAGCAAATACTAACATTTCTCTGTCTCCTAGCCCTTTATGGCTTCTACAGACAAAGTACGGAGTTTCTCCGATGCCAGTCTTTCCGAGGTTTTGTAGTTCCAGAGCTGGCAGGATTAAAAGCTTTGAGATTAGAGAGTTGAGATAATGAGTTTAGGGTCCCAAGTCCTTCCCTTCACTTCCAGGTCCATTACAGGCATCCAGGTTGGGCAATGGGAAAGTAAAGACCTGGCAAAAAAGATCTGCTTAAGCTTTACACTCTGTTCATTCTTCCATTCAACAAACATGCATGCAACTCTCCTGAGCTAAGGAGTCTTAGGTGCTGGAGGTTAGCAGAGTAAAGAAGTATATTGGAGTGTAGATGTGCAACAGGAGGTGTGTGCAGCAGACCAAGTATGAACATATATAAGAAAATAGTATATTAGCAAGAAATAAGTACACTTTGGAATAAATGAAAATGCAGAACAGAGTAAGGGGGGGTTGAGAATGTGGAGATCCGGGGTGGGTAGTTTCCAGTATTAAATAGTAGGCCTCACTGAGAAGGTGAGCTTTTAGCCAAGGTTTGAAGCAGAGGTGAGCTGGCTGCTGTGTGGAATAATGCCCTCCCCGATCCCAATGTCCACATCCTATTCCCTGAAGTCTGAATATGTTACCTTACATGACAACAGGGAATTAAGGTTGCAGATAGAATTAAGGTTGTCCATCAGATGACCGTGAAGAGGGGAGATTATCCTGGATTATCAAGGTGGGCTTGGCCAATGTCATTACAAGAGTCCAGGGCAAGACAGTCAGTGTCATTGATGCAGCATGAGAAGAACTTGACAGGACATTACTGGCTCTGAAAGGGGCCACCAGCCAAGGAATGTAGGCAGCCTCTGGAAGCTACAAAAGGCAAAGAAACAGACTGTCCCCTAAGGCCTCCAGAAGGAATGCACCCTGCCAACACCTTCATCTTAGCCCACTGAGACCCACTTTGGACTTCTGACCTTCAGAACTGTACGATAATAAACTTGTGTTGTTTTAAGCCACCAAGTTTAAAGTAATTTGTTTCGGGTGTAATAGGAAACAAATACAGCCCCCATAAGGATATCTAGAAGAGCAGATTCTAAGCAGAAAGACCACCAGCCAGGGCAAAGCTTGTTTGCTGTGTAGAACAGCAAGGAGTTATAGGGAGAGTAGGTGGAGATGAGTCAAAGAGGTAATGAGGCCAGACCACATAGGGCCTTGAAGGCCATCATAACAAGAAAGGAAACCACAGAAAGGTTTTGAGCAAAGGAGTAGCACGTGGCTACTGTGAAAATAAATTGTGTGTGGGTGTGCAGGAGGACTCAGCAAGTTTGGAAGCAGTTAGACCAGTCAAGAAGCAACTGCAATAATCCAGGTGTAGGACGACAGCAACTCCTACCAGGGTAGTGTCAGGGGAGAAGTCATCAGATTCCAGATATACCCAGAAGAAAGCACACTGCTAATGTGCTACACTTTAATTATATCAGTAAACTGTTTAAATCCATTATCAAGAAACTGGTTTAGATTCTAACTTCCCACATTCAAACAAACCACCAAAACATTTATATGTTCTGGGAACTAAGAATACAAGATGAATAAGC
Source organism: Eulemur rufifrons (assembly GCF_041146395.1). Lineage (NCBI taxonomy): Eukaryota > Metazoa > Chordata > Mammalia > Primates > Lemuridae > Eulemur > Eulemur rufifrons. The sequence continues at coordinate 243,527,439 of NC_090989.1, forward strand.
AAAGGAAGGGCTTTTATGGAGAGTTGAGTCTTAACGGAAAAAATATATACATCTCCTTAAAGAAATCCAATATAAAAAAAATCTGAGTTCATAAATATTATATCAAGAGTTACTTTATGTATGGATTCTTTACAAAAGAATTCAGCAACAGATTCATTTAGTAGCAAATGCAAAGTCAAAATTCAGTAACTTAAAGATGCAACTACTAAAACACAGCATGTCAGAAATTGATTCATAACCTAAGAGAGCCCCCTTAATTAAAGCTTTCAGAATTCAAAATAAGAAAATATCTCAAAGTTCCCCCTCAAAAGCTTCAAAACAAAGTAGATAAAGGTAATAAGAAATAAGTCACATTTTGTGAAATGGAAGTAAACTTTAAAATCTACATTTTTCAACCGGATCATTTATACACTTCTACAGTAGTGAAGGTTAAACCGTGGGTTAACTCAATCTTGGTCATAGGCTGGAATACACTAAATGGTTACCTTCTAGTGATGCATCATTCCAACCTCATTCTTTCATTCCAACCTCAGTGGGCCTAATTAATTTCCATGCCATTATTTGGCTATAGAACCTAAAAAGGGTTATGAGTACAATAAGAATAAAATCAACTACTCCCACAGTTTTGTAGCAGAATTTTTGTTTGGTATAGGCAGATAAATTTGAATTGCTAAATTAAGACAGTTAACATAGTAATCAACATAGAAATTGGATTAACTTCACATTCTTCTGCAAAAGTCACAGCTATCAGAAACCCCCTCAGGGTAGTACAAATTGTGAAAGGCTGATTGGAAATCCTCAAATTAATCCCAGTAGTTGAGTGTTTTCATTAGGTAGGTTAAAAACACAGCTCCTCTGTTGGATACCGATACTAAAATACTCTGTCATACTAGAGCTCCAAAACAGGAAGAATGCCTAATCTTAAAGAGAATATAAAAGACAAGGAAGATTTACGGACACAAATGCCATTTTTAAATTCTGAAATGTAAGGGGCTACAATACACCTTCTGAGCACTTCGGTTAACATTTTACTCTTCACTGTCATTTAACAGGACTTAAAGATAGAAAACCAAATACTACAGTTAGTGTTTAATTCCAAGCAGCTAATACCAAAATAAAGGCATCCAAAAGTGTCAACAAAACAAGGTACATTTCTTAGTAATGTTGGGAATTACCAAGGCTAATTTGAGGCTACAAATATTTCTGCAGGATATCAGAGAAACCGAAAATAAAGAGATGTTATTCCATGGCCCATAAAATCTTGTAATTCATAAATGTATGGTGGAGAACAGAACAATGTCGTCTCTTCCCCTGTAGACTGCAGGACTATAGGACTACAAACACTCATCAATGCAAACAGGTTCCTTCCCCTCTGAAATGCGGATCATCTCGATTACTGGTATTTGCCCATGAAATGGTATTTTTCTTTTCAGTTGATGTGTAAAGTTCTGAGAGTCCCCAGAGATGTATATTTTTTATTTAGAAACATGCCTATGACTTATTTAGTATGGAAAGTTAGAACATCTTAAAATACAGGATTCACACTAAGAAAGTTACTTTATTTCCTTCGGTCCACCTCTTCCCCTCCCCCCCCAAAATGACATCTTTCTTTAAAACCTACATCCCAGCTGGGCCAAAAAACGCCTAGGTATATCTGTGACTTTTTATAGTAGTTAAGCTACTGGTTATTTGCTATATTTCCAAAAGGGGGTGAGGTGTGGGGGGAGGGGGGCTGGCATTCAGTGAAAGTGTTGTTTTTAGTCAGTGATTCCAAAGAGGGGAGGGGGTTGCTGAGAGAGTACTATATTACAAGGAAATTTCTAGTTAATCTAAGAATGTATTATTATATAAAAGTTAATAATGCTTTTTTTTTTTTTTTAAAGTTAATGCAATTTACTATAGAACAGGTAAGGACCTTCTCAGCCTCAGATCCCGTCCATTTATTATATCCACAGCAGGCACATGTAACCCAATCCCAGATCTCTGATACCTCCCTACCAGGTAAACAAGTCAAGATGCCCAGGTCCCAGTCAATGACCCCTGACCACCTCCCCCAGCAAAGTGTCTCCACTCCTACTTCTATCACACTTCCCACTTTGCAAGTCATTTCAGTAGCACTAAAGCAAAGCACGGCTGAAACAAATGTCAAAGGATCTCTAAGAGTACTTGGGGGCAAGTCTCCTCATGTTAGAGATGAACAATGAAGTGTACAAGAATATTTGTGTATGTATAACCTGGGTATGTACGTACATACCTATTTCCAAGATGTGATGAGAGGCAATGTCTATCTCCCTTACTCTGAAGCAGAGAAAAGGGGGCACGTATGCCATCACAGGCTGCATTTTAACATAGCAAACTTTTAAGACTCAAACCACAAAGGCATTCAGCCTCTGGATCATTCCATTCTGGGAAGAGGGAGAAGGGATAACAGGGTCTCTTCTCTTTAAAAGCCTTAATTACATACACATATTTTGTCAAATAATATGTCAAAGCACTTTACAAACTCTAAAGTACTAAGTGAATATTAGGGGCTATTATCATTATTGTTTGACAGAGGAAGGTGACTCTTTTAAAATGTTACCATAAAAAACTTGCTCATGTGTCTTTTAGGTTAAGGATTAGTCATTTTTCTCCCCCACGTCTAAATAGGCAACAAGACTGCAGAGTTGTGCTAGGAGCTTAACAGGAAAAGGGAACACTGTGGACAGCAGCTACAGTATGCAGACTTTTCCTAATCATGACTGTCAACTCCTGTCCTGGGCCTCTGAAGCAGATGCTATGTTAAACTACATTTAGCATAGTCACAAATGGTGACTAAGGAAGTTAAGAATTTTTACTTGCAATGCTGCAATTTTTAACCCCAGATCTCCAAAGACTATATTTAAATACACAGAGTGCCAATAGCCTAAGTGTTTCACATTAGAATTACAGCCTTGCCTATTTCAATTTACCTTACTTTTAGAAGTGCATGCTCCCTCTTCCCTGAAAAAGTGCACATCTTCCATCCTCCCCAACTCAGTCTTCTCATGCTCAGCTGCTCAGTCTCTTGGAATTTTAATTTTTTAAGATTAGAAACTGATACCTTCCTGTTCCCCGCTGGTAAGTAAGAACTTCAAGGACGATCCCAAGCATCTTCTACTTACATCCAGATTTATTATTACAAAACAGGGAGAAAAGGCAGTGTGGAAATCGAATTCATGACTCTAGAATCCAGGCTGAAGATGGGTACATTACACTATCACATGGTATTAAAGTTTCTACAACGCACAGATCAGGGAAATGATCCATACATGTACATCCATATGACACTGTACACTCTCCTACCATCTTTCTCCTATCGTGATTTCAAAATGACCTAAATTTAAACATTTTTTAGGCCTGCCCTAACTGTGGCTTTAAGATCACGTTTAATTAAAAGAAAAGAAAAATAAAGGCATCCTCCTGAATGCTCCATAAAATTTGGATATCTTTTTCTATAGGGAGGCTGAAATGATCTTACTGCCTTTTGTAGAAGAAATCAATCAATCCTAGGACTAAAAAAGAGCAGGAAAAAGTGGCAAAGGAAAAAAAACTAGTGTTTATTGATTCCTGATTCCACACCGACCTTCAAACTATCCATTTTACAAACAAAACTTCATTTAATCCTCTTCTGCACTCTGAGCTAGATACATTTTTTCAATTTACGAATGCAGATTTCAAAATTTTCTAGGGTCCACGCAAATATTAAGCAAAGACCCCGTCCAGAGCCTCCTAGCTGATCTCCCTGCTTCCAGACTGGCCCCTTCTCCAAACCATCCTCCATCCCACGGCTGCAGTGATCAGCATCCCACTACCATCTCTTTTTAAAGCCTTCCCTGACACCACGGTGCCTACAAAGCAGCCACCTCAGCTCCACAGCAAAGCATCCAACTTGAATTGGAGCCCACTGATCCCCATCGTACACAAGAAGCTCTAACAGACTCCCAGGAGTTCCTCTTTCCCAGAGTCACACCACCTCTTTCCTCCACCTGTAGCAGCCTCACTACCTTTCTCCTGGCTAACGGAAAACATCCTCAAGCACAGGAAGAGATGCAAGGCCTCCAGGAAGCTTTCTGTGAATCACAGAGTCGGAGCAGAGAGCTCCTTCTTTCTCTTGACTCGTGTATGCCCCACGCACTTCCTTTGTCTCCTCAGTAATAAATATGAAGACAGAGAGAGAACAAATGCTGTGAAGTGTAATTCAAAATGGCAAGTAAAAAACATCCTGCTTATTTATCCACGTGGTTTTACATTCCCTGCCAAATGAGGAAACTTTCCCATTGCAACCCTATACACCTGAAGGAGCCAAAGTCATCTCAGTTTGTTTACAAAGGGGAAGGTAGCTTTACAGTAGACTGTCAAGCCCTACCACTAACACACACATCCCTTTCCAGATACAGCTACTAATTCTTATATTCTAAGCTCGAGCTTCCAGTTGAATCAGCATTTTTTTAAAATTTCTAGCTACAAACCTTTCTTAAAATTATGTAAGCCTCAGGAAAGAAGGGAGAGAAGGAAAGACCAGTGTATTCCATTGTTAACCCATCTCAATTTAAAATAAGCCAATCTCACCACTGACACATAAAAACGCCACACCTGAAGTTTACACACCTCTCTCTCCCAACCCAGCCAAGGTGTGGTGTACAGAATAATTATCAAAAAGAGGAGTACCAGAAGAAACCATCTAAGGCCAGAAAGGCAACATCCCTGATTCACTGGATGTACCAGGCACTGTGCTAGATTCTGGGGAAACAAAGGTGCACAAAACACATTCAACATACCACCCCTCAGAGAGCTTCTTCTCCAGAACATACTTGGGCCCAGGGAAGGCACCCAGAGAAGTCAAAGGCACATAAGGAAACCTTTAAGAACTCACAGCCAGGAATAATAATCTCTCTAGCTGACCTGTGCTAAATATTTTGCTACCGAAGAAAAAAATAAAAAGGCAAACATCACTGCTTCTATGGAAACTACCACCTCTAACTTAAACATCTGAGTTTGTATATGTATTTGAGCAGAAAGAAATGAAGCATTTTGCTTCCCAATGTATAAAATACTAGTGAATAGGAGATTGGGCACAGCATCCATACTTAAACTGGACTTTTGCCTACGAAATTTTGAAATTACAGAGAAGTGCAGGTTGAAGTTCTCCTGATTTAGAATTGCTTAAAAGTTTCTGAGTACCCATTTCCTGTTACAACTTTATCCTATATGAAGTGCAAGTTTCTTTAAAAGAACTCTCTCATAGTAGATTCAACATGTAAATTGCTTGGCAGTTAATACAATCTTTTACTGCTGGTAAGACTTTCAGGAAGTACCTACTATGTACCTGGCAATACAGTATAGAGCAGTTATGACTGAAGTCTCTCTCAGATCACCCTAAAAGAAATTCTTATCATCATCTACTACTTTAATATCAGATGGATTTGAACGAAAGGATCCTAAGCCATTCTTCTGAAGGGAACTATGCCCTAAATCCAAATTTTTCACTGTTTTTCTGTAAAGAGGAGAGATCTACTCAAATACACTCTAACTTAGACATATTTTAAAGAGTTCCTTGACTTGATTTTTTGACTGCCAATCTCTAGTTGAGAATCATCACCATAAGGAAGTAGAATGGCTTAGGAATGTGATTTTTCTATGCCCTTCTGCTCCACCCAAGCACGCATTCTACAGCCATCTTTTGTCAGCCTAAAACCCAGGATTCACAACAAAGATCTGGGAACTGCAGGCCTTGGAACGCCGTTGAGGAATCAGGACACTTTTTTATTCTTCATTTCAAAAAAGCAAAAGCTGGGGGTGGGGGAGGGGGAGGACCACAGCAGAAGCAGAAGTAGTAAATTAAGAAAGCTTTCGCTGCACTGCAACATTCATCAGACCAAATTTCACTGCCATCAGATCAAGAAAGAACAGCTACTATGCATCGCTGGCCAAGTCAGAGATACTTCTCTGAAGTAACTTCTTGCTCTAACTGAAAATAACCCATTCCTTGAATTGCTAAGACTAGACAGTTGGCCTCCTACATTAGGAGTTGACCAAAATGCAAACAAGTGAATCCTCCTCTTATTCATCAAGCTTCACTACACATTAACGAAGGCCTAATAAGCATGGCCAACAGAAACAGCAGCCAGGATGCCGCTTTTAACATTCTTTATGGTACAAAGTTCATCATACACCTGATGGCAAAGTGGACAAGAGCCCATAGTGGCCCTGACCGGAAGGGAGAAAAGGTGGGGGTGAGGGTGGGTGGGAAAGAGCCAATCTTCTTAAGAGTATTATGCATTCAAATAAAGGACACAATCTGACAGCCAGTTAGTAAAACCAAAAATAAAATTTAAAGACAACAATGGATTCTGCTTAAACAATTCATGCACAAAGTTGAAAAGAGGTAACAAGATAGCATTTAAAGGAGGATTTAAAGCATTTAAAGGCTATTTGGCCTATCTTATGTCTTTTTTTTTTCTTTTTTAAGTCAGTAGCGTTTAACACATTTTAAACTTCATCAATTTAGCGATTTTACATTTAAAAAATATTTCAGACTTCTCTTTAAAAAAAGAGAGAGCAAGACTGACAAACGTCCACATTCCTACAGAGCTACTAGCCAGTAAGTTGTCCTTTAAATGGAGCATGTTCTTTCTAGTTCTCCCAATACTGCCTTAACATGCTAGCCCCTGCAAGGGCTAGATCCCAAGTAAAAGAATATCATAGCCTGGATGTCAAACATGTTAGAGTATACAGCTTTTCTACCACAGTGGCGGAGAGGTTCTTAAGGCCAAACATTGCAGGGTAGGGTGTTCCAAGAGTAAAATGCCTGGCAACTTCACTGTAGACACTACATACAGAGACAACTAATAATAGGATGGAGTAGGGGTGAATTAATCTTAACTGCTTTGGACATATCCTGGTCATCTAAACTGAGGATCTTTAATTTTAGAACTAATCTATGAAAATAGTCAAATGAATAAGCATAAGCAAAAATGAGGTAACGAAACATCAAGTCTGTTTTACTAAACATCCTAAAAAGACTGCCACACACATTCAAAGCACCCTAAAATCGGACCCATTTTGGCATGCTTACCACTATTCTGAATTTGGACTAGAACGCCAGCTTGTCCACCAAGAAGTATATCCCATCCCTTCTGGGGGCTGAGGAAGAAAGTTAATACAGACCCAATTAAATATTTTGATACCCTAAAGAAATGTTTTTATCCAGGATAAAAAAAATCACACACAAAAAGATAAAAATCACCTTGCACATGCCAGAAGCCCTTGAATTAACATTAAACAATTTTCCAGTTTAAACTTTCTAAAAACTGTCTCATGACACTACAAACTACATTTTGAAGGTAGAACAGTGGGTAAGCAGGAACAGAACAGACTAAAAGAAAGAGATCTTCATACTTTTTCTGCCGTACTCTGTTTCCCCAAGTAGATTCCCATGAAAACTTCCTTCACCCTGGCCAAACAGGCAGGCAGTCAGACAAAGGCAATTCCAGGACCTGCAGAAAGTCTTTCAAGGCAAGAAGAGAGAGCAAAGTCCTGCTGAAGGAAGACTGGCTATTTATAGCAGGGTAAATGGACTATTGGGGAGGTGGCTGATGGAGTATAAACACTAGAGGGTTTGTAGGCTTCCTTCTGCTTGCTTAGACTCAGAAACTAACGCATTCTTCTTTGTCCCTGAAGCTGTTATTTTGTTTCCTGTGTAAGTTTTCCAACCAAGTACTACAAGACTGTCCATGGGTCCATTTGGCAGTATCAGAGCAATTACAATTTGGTTAAAATGTGAAGGTAACTAACTCACCATTCTTTCCTAATCTAGAAATGGAGGTCTAAACAAAAAGGAGGCCACACCACCACCCAATTCATAACAATGGTCTCCAAGAATCCCTAGTCTCCCAGAATCCCCTGAACTTTCACAGTGTTGAAAGTTTCAGTAATTTCAGGCAGAGAGCAGGAGGAAACTACACTTTTTTCACCTCTTGTTAACTAAAAAGCCACAGCTAAAAATAAAAAGCTGGAGGCAATCCAAAACTGAGGATTCTATAGGGCACATTAAATTATTTCCTATCAACTGCAAATCTTTTAAGATTGCAGACTATTACTTTAATGCTATTGACTTTTCCCCCCCTGGATTTCATGGTAATTTTCCTTTAAAAAAAAAAAAAAATCCTCATTTAACTTCTAGCCCAATCTCTAATATTAGGTAAAGTATGGCTTCCTAAATGTGCAGAGCATAATCACCCATTCTGGAAAACCTCACACATAACCTAGGTTGATTCTTCCAGAGGCTGTATTATAAAACATGAACTAAGAACAGACCAACATTTGGCATTAAATAGTAGTACATTATAATAATCATTTTATATTTGTTTCCTAATCTAGTGTATGAGATTCAAAAACAAGAAAGCAGTCACACAATAGAGAACTTACTAAACAGAATCTAAAATCCTCACATTTTACTTAAACATAAACACTAACAAGTACTTAGGGATCCCACCTTGACACATAATTGTTAACTCTTAAGATAAATTTCTAATCTAATAAACTTGGAAAATGACTTTCCACATACCAAATACTCATAATTTGATAAAAGTTTATAATATTAACTCCTTATGAGTCTTTGTATAATTTTCTCATAATATTTTTGGTCAATTTACTGTGAACTTATAGAGTTAAATAGAATGTTAATATTAGGTAAGAGATACACCTCTTAGCTCACATCCATAACTATATTGGCCCATATTCTTCATTAAGTTTACAGAAATAAGCATACTGGATTGGTCTAAATTAAAATCAAAAAATTATCATGCATAAAACACAGCACCGTCCCAAAATATAGCCACTATTTCCCGTATCTAAAACATCAGAACTAAATGCATCCATTGGCATTAAAATGAAGGCTTCAGTTCAGTTCTTCAGAAGAGTTATGAGATGGCCAGATAAACAAAGGCCAAGACAAGACAAGCCTCAATACTATGTAGCATTTGGGATATTTGTAGTTTAAGCTTTCACACAAACCAGAGTCAGGATTAGGAGTGGCCTCAGAGAGGTAAATATCTCACTCTCAAATCCCAGACTAACAAACAACTAAGGGGGACATAGAAACAGACCAGAAAGAAAGTAAAAGCTCATATGAGGTCCAAAGACCGCAGCTGGTCTTAAATCTATTTCTCAGTAGTACTGTGACCAACAAATTCTTAACCTTGATAACCTCCCTCATCTATAACGGACAGATTTTTCTCACTCTGCATAGCAAACAGAGTTTTTATAAGAAATAAATAATAAAAGAATGGCTTATAAAAATTGTCAGACACTATACAAAGTAGTAAGGTATTGTTCCTAAGACACTCATCTTCTTGAGAACTGTTTTCTGCTGTCATGTTCTCCTTTCTAACACCACATTTCTAACATGGTAAGGTCAAACTACCATAATCACTCTAACTTGCGAAATTCAAATTAAAGGTAAATACACACACATACACACACACCCGAGGCTGCTATTTTTTCACCCACTCGAAAGGCTATTTTTTCACCATCAACTTACAAGCAGACGAGGAGCTCTACAATATACTAAGTTCCAGCTGCCAAATATTTAAGCCACCATAGTGTACAGAATAGCGTATTTGAGAAAAGTTTCCTTAACATAAAAATGTCAAGCACATAACCAAGTGAAAACACTATTACTAAACAACTGACAGTCATGTCCAGATGCCAATTTAAGAATCATACACTACAGATACTCTGCAATAACTCAAAGTATATGGTGGACATTTGCTCAGAGCCTAGCATAGTGCTTAATGCAAGGTCTCAGCATGGTCAACAAATTGCCAGTAATCTGTGATTAATGTTATATGCTTGGCATTCTTACAAACATACAAGAGACTAAGCCCTTTTAAAGAACTAGAACTATGAACTAAGATTAATCCTAAAGAATCAGTATGTTCTATCCCACTCCAAGCAAACCAGCATTATATAGACAAATACTTCTGGGTATATTCTGCTGATGAGGCACCTCTACCTGATTATTGATAAATAAACTACTTACCAGTCTGCCTAACCACCAAGGTTTGGTAAATACACTTGGACACAAAGAGAAAGCAAAACTGAAGATGGAGACCCCAGGGCATAGGAAGTGAGGGGGCAAGGGGCCATGGGGGCGGCTGAGGAGAAAAGCAGGAAGGAGGTCCGATTTCCTTGATAATCTTGCACATATCCTCTCAGGCCCTTTTCTTTCCTCCTAGCTTCCATTCTCAGCTGCTCACTGGGCCCTCACTCATTTGAGAGCTCAGATGAGTCCCCAGATATTCCAAGATACTAACTGGTAAATATTTGGCTAAGAAGGAGAGCCCACCTCATTTTCTATGCACCCAACAAACTCCTATCTCAAAAGAGCAGGAAATATCTGGAATTTATTCCAACACCTGTGAAAGGCAGCCAACCTCTACTCTCTGGAGTAGTAGAGTCATCCCACTTCCAGATCAGTTATTTGGCAGAATTATCCTTACCTCATCTGTTGTACTTTAGTCCCCAAAATAAAAAATAGCCAAAGAGAAACTAGCTTGTAAAATAAAAGGAAATGCTGAAAGTGCCAAAGATGGAAGACAGCAAGATCTCAGCTCACAACCCACAGCCACTTAAATGGAGTGTCTGCAAGCAAAATCAAAAAGTTAAACTGCAGAAATACACGTAATTTCAGAGAACATGACAAACTAGTACAATTCTGCACCACCACAAGTGGCCAGGCACCAACGTGAAAACCAGGAGGTTCACTACTGAATAAAGGCATCAGGGATCCCTGCAGATGAAGCATTCCAATGAGGCTTTAGTCACAACCAAAAGGACATGGAAAAAAATAGATATGCCTCAAATATCAACACGTTTGAAGGATAAAGACATCTGCATCCACTTTAATATGCAAATCCTATGTGCAGGGCACTGTGCTGGACACTCGAGATGACTCAGATAAGGAGTTCCCACTTGCTGTCTATGCAAAGACAGGAACACATGCAGAACCACAACACAGGACACAATCTGGTAAGTGTGAGAAGGAGGAATTATATCTGGATGATAGGGGGGAAAAAAAATCAGGCTCAGAACAAAGAAAGGGCATGTGTACTAGGCTATCTGTTGTTACATGTTCAAAACGGGGTGAGGTACACATGGATTCAATCATTTAATAAACGCTTACCATGTGCCAGACACTGTGCTGGGCAGAGTCCATGGCATAAACAAGACAGGTACTCTGGGAACTTAGTGTCAAACAAGCCAAAGGACAAAGCTAGTGTTTAAAACTGCAGTTCATGCCATAAAGAAAAACAGCATGCTATGGGAATAAAATGGGGACGGTGATCAGAAGAAAAGAATGTTTACATTACATGCTTTAATGTCTACATAAGTGACATTAAAGCTGAGACCTAAAGATAAGGAACATGATTAGATATATGTAATACTTGATCTTTGGAAGGCAGGGGATGGTGCCACACAACATGCTAGGTACTGTTTGTGGGTGTGGAGGGGGTGAATAAGATATAACCTATACCCTGAGGAATCTGATCCTAGGGAGGCAGTTACATGCAGTATGTGGAAACCAGTAGGTCAAATTTTACAATTTTGGAAACTTAAGAAGCTAGAGAGATCCTAAAAACCAAATATGCTCAACGACTCCTTTTTTCAAATCAAGCCCAGAGATTGGCTCAGGGCCACTAAACTTGGTAGGGGCAGCAGTGGGGCCCTAGCCTGTAACTCCCATTACATCACACTGACAATTAGCTTTGGAATCATAGAATTCATTTGGAAAGTCAGAGCTCAGTAAATCAGTAACATACAAGAAACAGTATCTCTAGGGAATACAGGCATGCTTGGGCCTAAGTGCCAATCACATCACTAGACATTGTGGGAAAATCTTCACCAGTTGAGGGCAAAATGAAAAACGTAGTGAATTTTCCATAAATTAAAATACATTCAACTTCTCTTGTGAAATTATATGCATCTACTTTTGGGTGTCTAAGTATCCAGGAAATGATGGTGATAATAGAGAATGTGTCAAGATTATTTTAAATGCCCTTCCTTGGCAAAACAGTGCTGGCAAACCCATCAGTACCCTCCTCCTCCCAAGGTAGTTTCTTATTGTACTTCCCTGAGAAATACAAACATCAAGAAACAACGGTTACACACAGGTTTGGGGAGAGTGTGGGGCCACTAATGAAGTTCATAGCAGCACTGTTCATCAAAGCAAAAAACTGAAAACAACTTGAGTGTTTACCAAGGAAAATAGGAAGGAAGATATGAAGATAAATAAATCATACAAGTTCATGCAACTGAATATTCTTCAAGACGGCCCATGCATAGACCAAAGTATATTATGACAAGAAAATTTTGATGAATTTATTCTGTGTCCTGGAGGACAAGGACTTATGATCTTTTAGTTATTACAGCTGCCCTTAGAAGTCAAAAATAGTCAAAATGAAACAATTTTTAATGAGATATTTTCCAAACTTTACATTATTTTCTTATTTAAGGATAGTATGGAAACAAAAATAACAAAGGTGAAAATCCCCTTCAAATTGAAGCCACTATATCTGAACCCTCACTGTCTTATGTCCCATCAACCTGTGAACAGGTACTTCTGAAGCATATGACCAGTTCCAGTTTGAGCAGAAATAATAGGTCAAAACTGGAAAGGGCACACAATGGAAAAAACAGTTAATCAGTTTATAGAATTCTTCATAGAGGAGAAGAGACACTGGGTCCCACTAAAAGGAGGCCTGTCTCCCAACCTGTTCACTTCATTTACAGTTCCAAAAAAGGGGATGATGACCTAAGAATTCCAGACCTTTGTGTCCTTGAAGGTCACCAGATGAGGTCACCCTGAAGACATGAGGTCACCTAGAATGCTGACTGATCTACTGAAAGAACTGCCTGGCTGGTCTTCTCTGATGCTACACTCTATTTTGGACACTGACTGTCTCAAGCTAGCTAAACCTGAGAGATTTCTAAATCTTTCCAAGGACATCAGAAACATTTATGTCTACAGTAGAGCATTTATCTCTGTTACTGAAGAAAAGTCACCTTCCAGAAGAATTGCCATAAAAGCCGACATCATGTGCACTACTAAAAAAAAAAATAAAGTAACACAGAAAAGGAAAAGTAGTTTAAAAACAATATTCTATCATATATCAGAAAAGTCAAGGGGAACTTTAAGAAAATTCAACCTTGATAACTAATTTCATCAAAATGATGTAAGCAATAAAGATCTAATTTATATTGAGACAAATTATTTTTATATGTGTGTGTATATATATAAAAAACACCCAGATCATTCCAGGCAAGGAACTCAGATTGATACTTATTTCATATCAACATTTATAAGATGTGAATGATTTAAAAATATACATGGACCATAAGCTGCTAAAATAATGACAACCCAAATTTGATTACTGACATATCAAAAGAACAACAGTGGGAGAGTTTTTAGACATAGACACTCTTTCACTCATTAAAAAAAAAAAGCAGTTCAATAAAAATGCACCTTTTAAAAATAGAAAGACAGTTATCCCTTTCAACTGGTGTTGCTCTGCCCTTTATCACTAGAGAGAGAATATATCACTCAGAAAGTCACCCTGAAGCTATAAGGGGCTTGGGGGAAAATATTAAAACTTCAAGGTAAAGATAGGACTAGGAGCCTATTAAGACAAAAAAACTAAGACATAAGTGTTCAAAAAGTGTATTACCAGGAAACTTGCAGTGGGTTAAGTAACAGAAACTTTAGTGGCAAAAATAAAAAAAAGAAAAGAAAAGAAAAGAAAAGGACAGACTTTTAAAAATCTAAGCCACTGAAATTTTAAAATGACACCCTCATGACCCAGTTTACTTTTCTATTCAAAGAAGTTCTGATGCTGTTTCTCTATTTCCCTTTGGAAGCTTTTTTTCATGTCTAATATATTTTAAAAAGTAAAAGGTACACTTTTATTTAAGGACACAATGGAATAAAACATCATGGAGGACCTTGGACCTGTAAATAAATTTTAACAGGAAAGACAGGAATTTGAACACAAGGAAAGGGCGATAGATGTAACAGCAAACATGAGAAAGAACAGGGGGCGTCTGGAAAAGGAAGACATTATTGGATAGAGTAAGACAATAGCTATTATTAGTTTACCTTACGGTGTGCCAAGCAGTGCACTAAGCCCCTTTAAGGGGCCTTACCTCCATGTGCTCTAACAACTTAATAAAATGGATTGTTTTATCCCTATTTTTCAATGAGGAAGTAGGATTAAAAAAGATGAACTTGCCCAGAACCATAAAACTTGCCAATTCAAGCCTAACAGACTCCAAAGCACATGTTCTTCATATCCCATCAATGAGGCAGTTAAAATAACCATTGTCTTGTTTCACCCCAGATCAACTAAATAAGAATCTCTCCTATGAGCCCAGTACCTGATTTGATTCTAATATGCAGCCAAGGTTGAGAGCCACTGCAAAAGACCTTCAATAAGACAAGTGGACTATCAGATCAGTGGTGTAGAACAGACAGGAGTCAAACAATAGGAGACTGGGGAAGGCATCCAGCTTTTAGGGGAAACAGGAGTTCAAGAACAGTGGAGCTGCTGAGGCAGAGCAGGGCCAGAGCATAGTCTGACCACAGGCTTTACATCCAAGCATTGATTAAAACAGCAGAAAAAGTAGGTTGGAATCATTTTTCTGAGAACACACAGTATAGACTAGGAAATCTGCAATTTTAAGACTATAGGTAAGAAGGAAGCGTGACATACAGTAGATCCCCTTATGCACAGGGGATACACTTCAAGACCCCCAGTAGATGTCTGAAACTGCAGATAGTATGGAACCCTATTATGTTTTTTCCTATACATAATACCTATGATAAAGTTCAATTTATAAATTAGGCACAGTAAGAAATTAAGGATAACTAATAAAACAGAACAATTATAACAATATACTGTTATAAAATTTATGTGGTCTCTCAGCATGCAAATTTTTTCTTTCCTTATTAAGTTGAGAACTTTCACCTGTTCACTTAAAGGAAGCACTTTACACTTGTCTCTGGCATATGCAAATTGCCAGCATAACTACTCTTGCCCTTTGGGGCCATCATTATGTAAAATAAGGCTTACCTGAACATACACACCCTGCTACCTCAATAGTCAATCTGACAACCCACATGACTAACAGTCGGGGAGAGGCTATGCATGGAGATGCTGAACAAAGGGGATTCAAGTCCTGGGCAGGTCAGCACTGAGATTTCACCCCACTATTCAGACGGCCTGAAACTGAAAACTTATGAATTGTTTATGTCCATAATTTTCCATGTAATATTTCTGGACCTCAGGTAACTGAAAACCATAGAAAGCAAACTGTGGATAAAGGGGGACTATTGTAAGCCAAGTAAAAGAAAATAAGCCAAGAGCTTCTGTATTCTAGGACAGTGCAGTATAAGAAAATAATCCTCTAATTTTTTCCTTCTTACTGTAACAACTTTAGATGGCCTTGACAGTTTTAGAGACTCAGTAAACACAGAATAAAAGTTTGGCCCGTCTATTCAGTTAATTTTCAATTACCCTCTACATCAGTCTAGCCTAGGCCAGTGCCCAGATGCTAGATGTAGCCATGAGAAATGGAAATTCTTCCTAAATGGTAAGGTGAAATATAACACCCCACTCTCCACAAGTGACTGTCATCAGACAAATGGTTAGTGAACTTATATATATTTTTTTTCTTTTTTTTTTTATTTCTTATTTTTTATTTTTTTTTTTTTTTTGAGACAGAGTCTCACTTTGTTGCCCAGGCTAGAGTGAGTGCCATGGCATCAGCCTAGCTCACAGCAACCTCAAACTCCTGAGCTCAAGGGATCCTCCTGTCTCAGCCTCCCAAGTAGTTGGGACTACAGGCATGCACCACCATGCCCAGCTAATTTTTTCTATATATATTTTTTAGCTGTCCATATAATTTCTTTCTATTTTTAGTAGAGATGGGGTCTCGCTCTTGCTCAGGCTGATCTCGAACTCCTGAGCTCAAACGATCCGCCCACCTCGGCCTCCCAGAGTGCTAGGATTACAGGCGTGAGCCACCGCGCCCGGCCGTGAATTTATATATTAAGTGATATATTAAATGTATATAATGTATATGCAAAAATAGATTAAATGAATTTCTGTGCTCAACTGAATTCTTGGGGTCAAGTGTTATTTAGGAAACAAATCTATTAATAGGATCTGGCAAAACTTTCAATTATTATTCAAAAGAATCCACACAACTTAAAACCTGACACCTGCTGAATGATAAAAGCTTGGTTGTAAGATTTCCAATTAACTTTCATTTTCACAAACCTTGTTTTGTGTTAAGATGATTTCCACACACTCAGTAGGTAATCCTTTAGTTAACCGATCCTGAAACCCACAATCTCAATGGCAAAAAATTGCTTCCTAAATAATTTGTTACATCATACAAGCTATCCCCTATCTCCCTTCCCCAAGAAAAATAAACAAATATTCTTAAGAGAGTGGGGGATAGAGTATGGTGTTAAAAAGAGTTAACTTCTCTTATCTTTCAAGCTTTAAATATCACAAATGAGAAAGGTATTTGGAGTTTCCAAGAAAGTTCTATATTCTTTTAACCCTTTCTTAAATGTATAGTGGTAGGACACTCAGAGGTAAGGGGTAAACATGTTCCTAAAATGAAGCATAATTCCACTAATTTCTAATGGCTGAAACCAAAGTTTGCAAAGAGAAATGGCTACTATAATGCTTGTATAATCCATTAAAACAAACACAAAATGGTAGTTGCTGGTAAGGAGGGGAAAAAAGCCTTGCAACAAATGAGAAATTTTCTCCTAAATCATTCTTTGGTTAGAGAACCACTTCTAGAGAACCACTCTAAAAGATGTGTCCTATTGCTGTTTTGTACTGGGAAACAAAATAGATCTAACAAGTACAATGAATACCAGGGAGAGATGAGAGAGGGAATCTTGAAATTCAACTTTTGTGGTTGAAAAAGGGTAAGAGAGAGGGCACAAAAACATACTGAAAAGCCTGCTTCGATGAAAGGACAGTGGATATTTTCACCAAACCAACAGAATTCACATTCTCAAAGACCCACACACCCCCTTTCCCATTCTGTGCCTGCACAGGTAAAGCTGAAATATATTTTTGGCTTTGGAATGGATTTTCTACTCAGGATTAATTACAGGCATATCAGCTGCTTGGGGAATTTACTTTCAAACAAAATGAGGACACTAAAAACCCCACTGAAGGAACTGAATAATATCCTCCATCGCATCTCACAATCACTTCTAAACCTCAACCTAAATAAAGCTAAAAGTCTTGCTGCAGTCTTTCAAGAGAAGAAAGTTAAGTTTGGGTCTCTGATGGTTACTCTGCAGAGAGAGGGACAGTTAAGTTAGGTTGAGGCCAATAACTATAAACTGACTAGTTAATGTAACTGAGGTGTTAGCCATTCACCCCAGAGCTTTGATTTTATGTTTTATATATTAGAATTCCCCTGCTAATTTTCCCTTTAGTTTGAAAACTAGAACCTCATTAAGAAGTTGTGACTTGTGGATATTTGCTCTGGATAAGAACACAAAGCAAAACAACAAAAAGACACCCTAAACCTCCCATCTCTTAGCATCTTCAACACAAACATCACAGGTCCCATGATGAGCACTTAACCTCTTCATGTTCTCCATGTAGAGGGGACCCAGAGAGTCTCAGAGCTGCACCGACACCAGCAAACATTCCATGAAAAAACACTACAAAGACCCCCTGACATCTGTGGCAAAAGCATAATATCTTCTAAATATACATTCTGTTTAAGTGGCTTTTAAAGCATAAGCACGGTGCCTTAAAAGCAGTTTGTAACAAGAGGTCAGACTATAAAACTGAAGAGGTTAGAGAAGAAATCAAATGTATATCAATTGTCAAAATCTAACTTTAAAAGGCAGAGGAGGTCAGAAACCATTGTACAGGGTAAAAAGGAAAACAAAAAAAAAATCTCCACACTGGAAACACCAAACACCAATGGCTGGGGTGAGAGCATGGAGCCCTGATCAGTCCTGAAGATCAGAAAGCATTTCCCTTCAGCAATGAAAAAGGAAAACTATAGACTAGGAATTCAAGGAAAAGAGACTCATTTCTGTTCATCCCTGGAGAAATTAAATACCTTTACCCCTGTTATGGACTGAATTTTATCTCCTAAAATTCGTATGTTGAAACCCTAATCCCTAGTGTGACTACATTTGGAGATAGGGCCTTTAAGGAGGCAATTAAAATTAAATGAGGACATAAGGGTGGGCCCCTAATCCAATAAGATTAGTGTTCCTCGGGCTGGGCATGGTGGATCAAGCCTGTAATCCCAGCACTTTGGGAGGTGGGAGGATGGCTTGAGGCCTGGAGTTCAAGACCAAACTGGCAACACAGCAAGACCTCATCTCTACAAAAAAACTTTTTAAAAAATTAGCTGGCTGTGGTAGCATGCTCCTGTAGTCTCAGCTATTAATACTTAGGAGGCTGAGATGGGAGGATCACTTGAGCCCAGGAGTTTGATGTTACAGTTACCTATGATGTGGCCACTGCACTCCAGCCTGGGTGACAGAGTGAGACTCTGCCTCTTTTTTTTAAAAAAAAAAAGGGAACAAACACCAGAGGTGTCTCTTTCTCCACACACACAGAGACGGTAGTGCGAAGTAAAGGCCATGTGAGAACACAGCAAGAAAGCAGCCTTCTCTAAGCCGAGAATAGAGTTCTCACCAGAAACAACCCTGCCAGCCTTTTCATCTTGGACTTCCAGCCTCCAAAACTATGAGAAAATAAATTTGTTGTTCACACCACCAAGGAAATTAATACAGCCCAAAACCAATTCTTTCTCTCAAGTTGCCTTTTTCTTCCTACCGCTGCCACCCAATCTTTGCAGATTCCTGGAATAGGAATGTATGTATACAGATGGTTCCTGACTTATGCAATGGTTTGACTTATGGTTTTTCGACTTTACTATGGTTAAAAGCAATGCACATACAGTAGAAACCATACTTCGTGTACCCATTCAACCATTCTGTTTTTCACTTTTAGTACAGTAGTCAATAAATTACATGAGATACTCCACACTTTACTATAAAATAGGCCTTGTGTAAAATGATTTTGCCCATCTGTAGGCTAATTAAGTGTTCTTACCATGTTTACAGTGGGCTAGGCTAAGATATGATGTTCAGTAGGTCAGGCATATTAAATGTATTTTCAACTTATAGTATTTTCAACTTAACCATGGTTTATCAGGACATAACTCCATCATAAGCTGAGGAGCATCTGTATATCCACTGAACCACAACCCCTCACTTTTGAATCTACATTGTCAGCTATCCACAACTGTTCATTTTTCCTTCACTACCAATATCTACCCTTTGTCCTCCCATTCCCATGACACCAGGTCTGGCCTTTATCACCATATACACTGCTTCGGATCTGTCTTCCCCACCACCCACAGTTCATTCCAATCTTTACATACCAGCTAGCTTCAACTACCCAAGAACAGCTCATGCTATCAACTGCTCAAATACCATCAATTGTACACATATAGGTATGTACTCAAAGATCATTTCAATTTTCTAATTTACTCACCCTAATGTTTCCTCCCACCTTCTCAAGCAAAACACCTACAAAGGTCAAAATGACCCATAATCATCCCATGAATGTCTCTTGCACTTTCTAAATAACCTTGCTTTCATTCTTACTGTTGTGACAATGTAGGATGTCCTCTCTGCTTACTCCCTCTTTCTGAATGGTGACTGGAAGAGAGAAGTTACTGAAGAACATTACACAATCACAAGGGGCTTATTACAGCAAAACCTTCTACCCCAAAATGCTGCTCTGCCACCCAGTGATTTTATCTAAACAGGCTTCTAGCTCCACCAAATCATGACAGATGCTTATGCAAGATCTGAAAGATGGTACCATCTACTAAAAGAGAAATATACAAGTAATATTTTAAGATATAGAAAGTCACAAATTCTAAAACATGTCCATGAACTCCATAATGTGTTCAGACTATTCATGGTTTCAGAGTTTGGAGGAGAAATCCATAAGGCTTCCACTGGCACTTGCAAACAGAGACACCATGCTCTACCTTGGAGCCAATGTTTTCCAACTTTCAAGGCACAGAAAAATTTTAGCTCCACATAAGTAGGAAGTGGGACAGATCTGACACAAATTAAATTCAGAACATTTTCAGAGGCTCTCAACCCCCTAAATCTAATCATCCTAAGCACTACATACGGTCTAGAGGCCACATGAGGCACCCCATAGACTTGACCTCTTGAGTTCGACCAGTTTTCCTCTCAAACTCTGCTTTATTTCCAAAGCTACCACCCTAAATCCCAGCAACAAAACTTCTAATAAGGTCTCTCAGATTTCCCCATTTTACAACTATCTCCTCCCCTTATCAATTCTCCAAAGAACTTCCTAACAAGCCTCTTCAACCTTCTTTCCATGAGAACATAACTGAGCTTCGTAATCTACCCTGGATCCTCACTGATTTTTATCACGTGCATGACAAAACAGTAATATATGAAGATTTCCAACAAATTGAATATCTGGCTCTTCGTGTTATATGCCCCCAAAATAGCCTCTGTCTCACTCACTGTACTTTGTACCTACAAACTTTTATAACTGCTCTTTTCTCCACTCGGTATCTTCTCCCTACTAGTTTCAATTCACACACATGCTGCTCATCATCATGATAAATTTTGCTCAACTTATTTATTTAGAGACAGGGTCTTGCTCAGTTGCACAGGCTGGAGTACAATGGCTCGATCATAGCTCACTGTAGTCTCAAACTTCTGGGCTCATGTGATCCTTCCACCTCAGTCTCCTGAGTAGCTGGGACTACAGGCATGTACCAACCAAGCCCAGCTGCTTACCTTCCTTAATAAATTTCATTTACCCCTTCAAAAATACTCCTCTAAGAGTTCCTTCCTGGTAATTTAGAGTGCACCGTATCGTACAGTCACTTGTAAGATCCCACCAATGACTTCATCTGTATGTGGTAGTCTTTATAAAGAAATCCAGAGTGGAGACTTAAATTCTAGAAGACCTTAGCTCTTCCATCACTCTGACCTAAATCAAAACACACTGTAGTCAGTAGCACCCAGAGATACTCCAAGGTCACTAACCAGCACACCAAAAGAGTATTCAAGCTGCTTAATGAGCTTATCTTTCCCCAACTTAGGGGTGACAGGGCAGAGCAATGATAATAAGCAGATCTACAATCAGGGCCTGGAATCAGAAGCAAACAAAGAGTATAACATTCAGGGACTTCAGTGACTGTTTCCTGGAACGCCAAGTGCCCAAGAGGGTTGGGCCATCGGCTTCCCATCAAGAGGGGAAAAGAACCACCCACTTTCTGAGACAGATTGACTGTTAAACACATGTACAGCAGGCCTCTTGCAGGAGAAAAGGCAAGCTGTCCTGCCAGAGTTCTTAAAAGCTTCTGAGGACAACAATTTTTTTTAAGGAGTCCAAAGACATATTCTAATCTATACTGGATAGAGCGCCCCTTTTTCAAATTCAAAGCTGAATAAGATATCTTTCAGTTTATTTAAAATTTAAAAATTCCTAGAAGGAGAATTCCAAATATTATTTTCATATCAAATAACCAGACTAATCATTAAAATTACACAAAGCTTATACAATCAATCCCTAGTGTTTAAGAAAATTATTTTAAAATTCATGTGGTTAAAGCCAATCTAATCTTTCCAGAGCCACTTGGTATTGCTCCCTAAAATCTAGACAGATTTCCTGACCAGTGGAATACAGGTAAAATATGGCAAAGTAAGCATTCATGTTTCCACTTTCTATGGTTTTAACAATAAGCAGAGAGCCAGGACCAGTGTTCTATGTGTATGTGAGTCCTAAAAAATAAAAATTTTAACAAAAGCTGAAAATATTAACACTTCTCCTTAACCAAATTTTCCCCCTTATTTTATCTTACACACACAAACACCTGTATACACACCCTAAAAAATCAACAGCTATCAAAATAAATCACAGGAGTAAAATAACATTGTTCTTTCAACGTTAAAACATTTGTAAACAATATTTTCAAAGCCAACAACTTTGATAAACAAATTAAGCCCCTACCTTCATAAACCATAGGAGAGTTACAGATTTATCACGATTAAGTAGGTAGTTTATATTTTATATAAAAATTCTCTAAGAGTCCAAGAGCCTACCAGTGACTATTCAAGAAACCGAGAAGGCAGCATTTTAAGTACTAGAAAATAACAGGTCCATAGTCATTAATATTATATAAAATGACCCCCAAAAAAGTGGGACTTTCATAAAATACGGAACATCTCACAACAAACGAGAAATTTTAAGTTGCCCATATTAAAAATGAAATTTAAAATCTCAAGATTCTATGTATTTAAGAAGGAATACTCTTTTTTGTTCATTGCAAAAAGCTAAGACAAAAACAAGACATTTAACAGAGATGTGTCTCCTCCCTGAAAGCTGATTTATTGCTATTTGGAGTTTCCAGGAAAGTATTTCCAAGAGCTAAACAATCATTTTTAATATTGACTCCTCTTCACAGCCTGCTCTGTGGTACCAACCACCATCTCCTTACAAACTAGGAAAAATGCTTAAATGCATGCTTAAATGACTTTCTTGATCAATATTTTTTTCCCAACATTTTTTGGAATATCACACAAGGGAAGTGTACCTATTTAGGTCCTTGGATTTTTCTACTGATTTGTAATTTTGTAAGAAACAAAAACTTGAATAATAAAATACTTCAGTGATCCAAGGAAGAATCGTTTACTACCAAAAATCGAATGATGAAGTTTCTAGGTCCTGCTCTAAAATGCTAGTGTTAGAAGAGTGATCAATGTTAACGTATAACTCTGGTTGAAGCCCTGGTCGCAGGGCTTTCACTGGGTTATTACAGTTTCTGTTATTTACAAATGTGGAAGCTTATTACATATAAAAGCTCTTAGTTCCAATAAGCTCTGGCTAACTTGCTATCTCCATTTAAAAAGCCTCTTCCTCACAATTACCATCCATTTGAAGAGTGATTTGACCCATCCTCTGTCCTTTGAGACATTACATAAAAGGACTCTCACCTACTCAAAAATCAATCTTTTCAATCAGATGAAAACTTAATGAAAGCTGAGATCATCTTGATGAAAGCAAAATACTGCCAAAAGGCAAAAACAGCTTTACACTCTTAACGGTAAACCCACAAAGTTGCCAGATTATAGTTCTGCTGCTTAGTCACTGCGGTCCAAAGATGTATGATTTGCCTCACTAGGGCCCTAAAGACATTCTATAAGTAAGATATCCAGGGTTTATCCTTACAGGGAGCCTTAACACCATCATTGCCAAATCAATACGTACAGATTTGGTTCCCTGCACAAGAAGGTATTTATAACAATCATAGCTCTAATAATTAAGTCTCTTCTAAATAAAGAGTAATACCCCAAATACACAAAAAGTATTCTGAGAACAACGGCACTTGCCTGTGTCCTCTACATAGGTTACCCTGCTACTTCAACATCATCATCATAAAATACCATAGAGTGAATGAATTTGGGCTTGCTAATATATCCATTTTAACCACATTTTCCTCATGGCCAATAGTATGGATGATTTGGGAGAAAAAGCTAACCATAAAGAATGAACATGGGAACAATGGACTGCAAAGCTGGTTGATATAGAGTCCAACTCACAAGCATAACATGGTAGCCAACGTAGCTAAATGGACACAGGTTGAATTAATCTGACCTTTATGCTTCAATGTCCCGAGTTGCTAACAATAGAATCTGAAGAGTTTTAAGATCTGAAACAAAAATGAACCAAAATCCAGAACAAATCCTACTTTTTACTTAAGGCCAAAAGTGAATCTCAATCTTCTCTGGAAAAAAAAAAAAAAGCCACAAACTGTTCTCCAAAAAACACAACCAGTAAAAGCACTACAAAAAGGAAACTATTTTCTAAAAATCATTAAATTGAATCTTAAAACATAAGCAGCACCAAAGTAAATGCACGTTCACTGAGTAAGTCCCTAATACATAACAGGAGCAGTGTAAATATAAACAAACTGAAGAAATGTGTAAGTCACCTTCACATTTTGAGGTAAATCTCACGTAATATGCATAAATGATTCCCGAAGGCCACGCATTAGGAACTCAAAACTTAAAGTTTGGGTGCTTGGTGGGGTAGGTTGATAGTGACAGAATAAAAGCTAGGGGCTAAAAGGAGATAAATAAGGGCATCATGTGTAGGATTTACAGTTGCCATAATGAGATAACCAAGCAAATAAAAAGTATGGGGTAAGAATTCATGTGCCATGTTCAAGAGCAAAAATCATTTGGCTAGTTCAGAAATAAACATTGCATCTGGCAAAGAATGGAGAACTCTGAATACCTGAAAGTGCTTGAAATCTGTTCTTCGGGCAATAGGGAGCCACTAGCAGTTTCAGGCAGGTGACAGAACCAGAGCTGTCCTTTATCTGTCTCTAACAAGGTTCTACCTCAATGTGTTTAAATCCTGCAAGGTCATCTGAGGAAACAGTTCATAAAGTCAGTGCTAAAAAGTTATAAAAGCACACAGTACTCTAACTGATCCACAATTTAGGTCTAATTCCTGGGCACGGAGAATTCTAGTTGTTAGCTGTTAAGTTCATGTGCACTCTCTGGAGCCACACTGCCCGAGTTCTAATTCTAGCTCTGCCATTTACTGCACCTTTGGGCCAGTAACTTAAACCACTCTGTATTGTAGTTTACTTATCTGAGGAAATCATCTACTACCTACATCTCAGAGTCCTGTAAGAACTCAAGTGAGTGAACGCATGCAGATTGCTTAGAACCAAGCGTGGCACAAAGAAAAAGCCTTCAATGATGCTGACACAACCACTTCTATGCCACGCCCTTTGACATCTGATAAATGTAACACTTCATACAAAAATGAAGGGATGTAGACTCAGGAGCCTTTGTAGGGGGTGTGTATGTGAGGGAGATGAGGGACCAGTCACGCTAAAAAGCTTTATACCTTGAACACTTTGCATTTCAATATACCTTGCCCATTTTTCCCTTCTCAATGGTTTAAAATGGTTCCCAGGCACACGTGTAATTAAAATTCATTATCTTAAAAGACTACGTTAGGAAACACAGCAATCAAATCTGCTATCATCCATTTTTGTAGATAGATATAATTATAACCTAATGGGCATCATTTAATCAGGACTTAACAATCAGGTTCTTAAATCCAAAACTTGATCATTTTCTTCCTTGATAGGTGTACAAAATTTTCTCCCAGGTGGTGGTCATGTAAAGCGAAGGGCAGAAAAACATTAAAACCCTCATCATAATGGCTGTCCTAAAGTGCTAATTATTACCCGATTATGACAGACATAATCTGAGTAGAGAGCCTAACAAAATTTAATGCAATCTCACAGTATTTTTTAAATAAAAAAAATTTTTTCCACCTCTGTCTCCAAAAAACAACCCACAGAACACCCAAAATACAGGACAGGATCTCTCACCTATGGCTTCTAAACAAGAAAATAAAGTCATGAGTAGCAGTAGCAACCCTTGCGCCCTGGTTCTAAAATTAGCAAATCAGATCTTTAAAGGAAAAAAGCAGCCCTATGTGTCACCGTGTTTCCCATTCTACATTTTAGTGGTAAGAAAACACAAATCCTGAGAAGTACAGTGCTCTCCTGAGGCACGCAGGGTCAAAACTGAACTGGAACCTAGGTGTCCTATACAAAGTAAGATTTTGCACTCTAACTCCACCCCACTATGTGGGTACGGAAAAGCGGAATAATTTTGAACGCCTACATTTTCAAGTCTGATCACGATGTCTCTCACATCTAATTACAATATCTCCATTTCCAACCAATAAAATTCTTAGTCACTGATGCTTAATAGTAACTCCTGCTACTCCCAGCAGCCAACACCCTATTTTGAAAGAGATGCAGATCACTAATTAGTGTGTCTTCCATTGAGAACCTGTAATTGCCTTACCACACCCAAGTCCCTTCCAGCTAGACTAAGCCTCTTAACAGACCTAATACGCCCCACAGGAAACACATAGTTGGGCAAGAAATCTATTAAGAATTAGAAAACCCTGAAAGGGCTCTATTCATCATTGAAAAGAGAAATCCAAACCCTTTAGTTTTCCATTCTCTTTACTTTCCCAAAAGCTATAAGAAGTCTCCCACCAAATCTAAATGAAGCCCATGTTTCCAAACACAGCTGTCCAAGGGCTCTGTGAGTGCAGAGGACAGACCTGATCTTTTAGTATGCAAGATCTGAAGGATTCCGAGAATTAGAGAAACAAAGTCTTAAAAGGTCAACAATTTCTCCTAAAATAATCTCTGCAGGTTATCGTCAGTCTTCCAAAGAATTCCAATTCAGGAATGAGAAAAGTAACAACTACTTTTGAGAGCTTTAGTATAAACCCAATCAACTTTTCATGGTAGGTATCATTATTCCCACTTTGTAGGTCAGAGGTCAGACACCAAAGGCTTAGAGAAGCTGAATAACTTGAATAAGGACCTGAAATTCTGAACTCCAGGTGTAACAATCAAGTTCTACAAAGTTCCCATTCCTTACTCTCACCTTATCTAACACCAGCAGGTGTAACCAAGCTGTCTGCTCATACAGGGGCCTAAGCGCACCCTTCACAACTCAGGATGGTAGAGCCCAAGAGCAGCTGCCCTCAGGAGGAATGAGCAAACGGCACCAGGCTTCGATGCTGAAAGTGACCCTGCAACCTGCAGGACATGTCTTGAACTTGAAATGGACTACAGCCCCGTGGGCTCTCTTAAAAAACTAAATGAAATTTTAGGAAGCCTTTCAAAGGACATCGGTCATTATTCTCACCTTTACTAAAACCAACTCATTTTAAGGTAAGTACTGTGAGAATGGAAAACTACTTCAGATTACTTGGTTTCAGTGAGTGCAGAATCAGGATAGAATCCCTCTCAGAAATAAATCTACTAAATTAGAAAACTCAACTTACTTAAAATAACTTACAGTAAAAGTTTAAAACTAAACTTTAAATTTAGTTTGGGGAAGCAGACGTATGAAATTTTTATTCAAATACTAATTTAGATCTATCTTCTTCATTCGATATGGGTGCCTTCAAGGGCAATGAATACACTTTTCAATCTCCTCCGAGGATCCCATTCTCATTTATTAAACAGAAGCCACAGGAAAACTGGCATTAACATCCCTTTCCTGCTCATCTGAAGCAAGAGCACCTCATTTCAGCTTTTCAGATCAATAATACATTTTATACCAATAAACTTTACAATTGGACTCAATAGAGAACTACAAATCAAGCCTGAATACTGTGAACTTGACAGCAACCCTCCCATCTATTTTTACTTTTTAATTTCAATTTAGAGCTATGTAACAGATAGAGTAGCCCTCCAAACTTAATTTCTCAAAGCAGTCCTTTGTCTTTGGAGATACCCTTACCCAGGAACACCTGAAGTATGAAATAAATATAAAAGCCCAAAAGAAATACAAAAACAGCATTACTGGAAACAGGCTCAAGTTTAATATAAAAAACTATAACAGTTAAGAAGCTCACTGCTGCCTTATTACCGTTAAACTAAGTAAAAAAAATTTTTCAGGTTGAAGATTTCATTTTTACAGCTATAACGGATTCCTAAAATAAAAAAGTAATTAATGTTTCTTCTCTTGAATTTTGGGCTTGAAAGGAAAAGTTTCTTCATCATTCAATAAATATTAAGGTCTATGTACAAAAACTAGCAGAATACAAAAGTGTGCCTTTGCCTTCAAGGGCTACAGTTTTCAGATCAGTAAATTTCTTGCAACCTGAAATTTCAGAATATCAATAATCCGCACCACTACCTACCAGAGGTGTTCTAGCTAATGGACTTTGGTTTTAAATAGAAATCATCATCATGAAGGAGGTTAGATGCCACTGTTATTGACATTTCCCTATAAAGAAAGGTCTCAATATTTGACAACATAATATTCAGGAATTTGTTATACAAGTCAAAATGCAGAAAATGTCTAAATCAACACATCTGAAACTTGAAATTAGTTGTCAGAATATTAAAAAAAAGGTGGAATTGCACACAGAAAAACATTAAAGGAACACTCCTCACACTATCCCATTTTGCATTTTAACGGGAGAAGGGGTTATTGTGACATTTTTTTTCCAATTTCAGGAATTGACAAGTGGAGCCCTGCCTGACAATGACGGTTTAGATAACGTCTCACACCTCCCTCCTTCTTACCCAGGGGATCCCCTGACTACTAGGGGAGGAGGAATAAATGCAATGGAAGGGTTTTGTTTTTGTTTTTTAAAAATGCAGGTGTGTTCAACAATTGTTAAGATTCTATACACACCCACAGTACCATTTAGTCAATTTCTATTTAAGAAACAAACTAGGACAATGAAACCAATATAGGAAAAAGAAAATACTTAGGTGAACTACTCCAAGGTGCATTTTTAGCACATGTGACCTTCCAAAGTACTCCAAGTATGTGTACGTAGATGTGTGGGCATGTGTGTATTTATAGAAAGAAAGTGTTGAGAGTGCTATAAAAAAATACATGAATAAATCATAGAACATTAGTGCTACAAGGGACTTCCAAAAGCTAGTCCACAGCATCAATTTTTAGGTAAGGAAAGCAAGACCCAAGACTTGGCTTAAGGTAAAACTTGCTAGTGGCCATAGCATTCAAGTCTTCAACTCCAATGACAATCTCCATTTTAATTACTCTAATTCCACGCCTTAATTCTTTTTTTTTTTTTTTTTTTTTTTTTTTTTTTTTGTTGAGACAGAGTCTCACTTTGTTGCCCAGGCTAGAGTGAGTGCCGTGGCGTCAGCTTAGCTCACAGCAACCTCAGACTCCTCGGCTTAAGCGATCCTACTGCCTCAGCCTCCCGAGTAGCTGGGACTACAGGCATGCGCCACTATGCCTGGCTAATTTTTTCTATATAGATTTTTAGTTGTCCATATAATGTCTTTCTATTTTTAGTAGAGACGGGGTCTCACTCTTGCTCAGGCTGGTCTCGAACTCCTGACCTCGAGCGATCCACCCGCCTCGGCCTCCCAGAGTGCTAGGATTACAGGCGTGAGCCACCGCGCCCGGCCCCACGCCTTAATTCTTAAATTTACACTTCCCCTAGAAAGACAACTGTCCTCTCCTCCGTACAATACAGATTCTACATTTTCTTTCAAGGCTCAAGTAGGCCTAGCCCTATGTCTTCCAAGAAGCCATTAGTCTAATCCAATGGTTCTCAAAGTATGGCCTGAGAACCCCTGGGAGTCACCTGAGACCTTTTCAAAGACCTGGGAGGTCAAAACCTTTTTCTCAAAAATGTATAGAGCTTTCTAACACTTACATTAATGTATGACCTGCTTCTGCATTCAGTCCGTTGCAATATGAAAATATAGTTGACTTCTACTAAGCCAGACATTAAAGAGATGAAAAATGTAAAACTATGTTACCCTTTATCACTATTTTTTGTTTTAGAAAAATACGTCCCTATCTTTAAAATTTTTGTTAATATGTAATGGGTTTACTATTTTTTGAACAAATGTTTCAAACTTTCTCCTCTTAATTTCTTATGTAGTAAATAATGATAAATATAACATACATAAACAAAAGGTCTTTGAGGTCCTCAATAATTTAAGTGTATAAAGGCATCACCTAACAAAGATGTTCGAAAATCACTGGTCTAACTCACTGCTAAGTAAGTTTTCTTTTACAGTGAATTCCTTCAGCACATACATATAAACCTTAGCACAGCTTCCTATTGCTCTCCTTACCTTCCAAGGGATATTCCTCCAGCCCTGGGACCATGTAAATTACTTCTTATGCCCAGTATTACTCTGATTTACAAGAAAAATATTTTAATCATTTCAAAGTCCTTTGATATAGAATTTTTATAAAAACATGGTAGGGGAACCATGAATATAACTTCATATCCTGGTTCTCAGACAAGACATTGTATAAAGCATCATCATAAGCTATGTTTCATGTCACATACTTTTGTTTAAAAAATGCTTGGGTATCTTCTGAACCTCTCCTAAAGAATACGAAGGATGGGCCAGGTGCAGTGGCTCACACCTGAAATCCTAGCACTCTGGGAGGCCCAGGCAGGAGGATCACTTGAGGTCAGGAGTTTGAGACCAGCCTGAGCAAAAGTGAGACCCTGTCTCTATTAAAAATAGAAAAAATTAGCCAGGCATGGTGGTGCTCGCCTGTAGTCCCAGCTTCTTGGAAGGCTGAGGCAGAAAGATGGCTTGAGCCCAGAAGGCTGAGATTGCTGTGAGCCAGGCTGACGCCACAGCACACTAACCCAAGCAACAGAGCAAGACTCTGTCTCAAAAAAAAAAAAAACCAACAACAACAACAAAAAAAAAAACACAAAGGATGCCAACAAGTTGTTTTTCATTTTCACGTGGTAGCTTCCACCATAGTCAGGCACCCAAACATCTTCCCTTTTCCCCTCGAAGCCCTGGCCCCTTCCTCTGAGGGCCCCTTTCACCACATTAGCCTTAAAGCCACGCTACAAATTGTCCAGAGTATGGCTATCTCAAACAAGAAACAGAAACATTCCTGAATGGGATTCAAGGCCGTTAAGGAACTTACCTGTCCTCTAATAATCAATACTGCTTCCCCAGTATGCTGAAAGTACATCATACCTAACCCTCTTCTTTTAGGAAAAAAAAGTCTCCCTTTACTTACATAAAACCTCCCCACAAGTGCCGCTCACATCTGCCTGGTTTCATGGGTCTTCTCCCAACAGTTGCAGAAGCCCTCATCAACTCCCCCCCTCATAATCCATCTCTCACGTTTCCTGACTACCGGCTAATCACAGGACTTAGACAACTTAAAGGTGATATCCCCATCCTAGTGCTTGTCAAATCCTAAAGACCTGGCACAATGCTCAGCATTGAGTGCTAGTAAACAGTTAATGTTGAAAACCTATTAAAATGCTCTGAAAAACACAAGGGGGATTAGCTTTTGAAGTAATTAGTAATTCCATTTTAATAATATTTTTGCAAATTAAAAATATATATTTGATGCAAAAGGAGCATAACCATGGAACTGTATAAAATAAAAAGCAAATCTTCAGTTTCTCCAACCTATACCTAAGAGATTAACAGTTTCATGGATTTGAATGTTTTCAAAGCAAACACAAACACATATACAAGCACAGGTGAAGAAAAGTAAATATTTTAATACATACATAGATAAATCTTTCTAAATGCTCTTTGTACCCTGCCTTTGACGTTTCAGTATCAACACAGAGAATTTCTTTTTTATAGATGACTATAAAGATAGACCCTAATTAATTTAACCAATCCCATATTGATGAACATTCCAAGGCTTTGCTATTTCAAACATTCCTTACAACAAACACCTTGTACAGGAAAGCAAAAGTATAAATTTAAAGATAGAAATTGCTGGTTCATAGTCCATTTGCATTTTTAATTATGCTAGCTGCTGCCAAAAAGTCTTCTAAAAACTTACCAGTTCACTATTGCACCAAGTCATCACCTGCATTTTTAAAAAGGAAATAATGCAACTGTGTAGAGGAAAAGGGATTGGCAGAAGAATAGGTACCAGCTAAGCACCTAGAGTTACCACCCACTGTCACTATTCCTAAGATGTTAAGCAACACTTTTTTCTTTTCTTTTTAGAGACAGGGTCTCACTCTGTTACCCAGGCTGGAATACAGTGGTGCGATATTACTACAGCCTCAAACTCCTGGGTTCAAGTGGTCTCCTGCCTCAGCCTCCCAAGTAGCTAGGACGACAGGTGCATGCCACCATGCCTGCTGATTTTAAATTTTTTGTAGAGATGGGGTCTCACTATGGTGACCAGGCTGGCCTCGAATTCCTAGTCTCAAGTGAGCCTCCTGCCTGGGCCTCCCAAAGTGCTGGGATTACAGGTGTGAGCCATCACACCCAGCCAAGCAACACAACTTTAGCATCAGTTCTGAATGTATAAAATGAGAGTGCGAGTAAGGGCTTTTCCAGCGCTAACATTTTCTGATGTCCTTGAATTTGTTATATGTAAGAAATGCACATTAAATATTAAGATGGAATGCTTATTCTCTTGGGCTGCCGAGGAACAAACAAACAAATGCTGGGAAAGTCAAATTGCTGCCCTGGGAAAGTAAATGCTCTGATAAAACCCCTGCTAGGAATTTGAAAATGGAAGTGAAACTGAGACTGAAGGAAATGACCACCTAATAGGAAAGATAAAAAAAATCATTTCAAAAATGATAAACACAAAAGGATTTTAATCATTTGGAGGTTTTCCTAGCTTAAAACAAACCATGTCTCAGTAGAAGAAACATAGCTAAATGGCTGTAACAAGCAAGGGCCAAAGCACCCTGATGGCTACTAATTAATAAAAAGTTACAAACATCCCTTTCAAGTTTACCATTTGAGAGAGTGGATGTTAACAGGAGATATGATTTGCTAAGCTAAATAAAAGCCTTCATTAACAAGAAGTGACAGGATCACAACCCTGCTGCTGATAAGCTGCCAACATACCCGAGGTCTTCAATGAAGGGCTGCCCATTTAACATACTGCAGTTTTAAAATGAATTGCTTGTGAACAAACAGTTCTATGTCAAGGCAGGCCTACAACATACCAGACGAGGCTGCTGCTGTCCCACAGACTGTGTGTCTTTGCGCGTGCACACACACATGCACGTGCATGAGCCAGGTGTACACAACAGAACCCAGCCCAGTAACCCTTCTTAAGGTCAGCCCTCCAAGATTACAGCATCTACTTTAGACTTCTACTTCTCTGCTTCCAAACAGACTCAGTGTTGAGTGGGAAGCAGCCATTCTTCAGACAGCCAGAGGAAGTTCACATGGCCATTAAATGATTGGCCCAGTGGTCATCCCCGGAGCCTACCTCCTTATTCCAGGCAAACACAGCCACTTCAGTCCAACCCTGAAGCAGTCAGTGTTTTTTTAACATGGCATGCTTTGGAGCTATATAAAAAGGTCATAAATACATGTAAAAGGCATAGCTTCAGCCTAGCCAAAGTGGTTACAGAAGCATCACAGATCTTTTCCTGTGTGGTCCAAGTAAACTGTTAAACTTACCAGCTGGAAGACAGCAAATACATAAAGTCTTAATTATTCACAGGGACGGATGGAGAGAAACAGCACTGCTAACACAAAAGTCATCTTAAAATATTAACTAGTCTAGCATCAAGCACTTAATTACTGCTATCTATCGTAATAAGTGATATCCATAAAAACACAGAAATATTCAATATAGTTTAAAACATTAAGAATTTTTATTAACTCCAACTGGTCAAATATGTGTGCTATACATGGCTACTTCACAGCAACCAGAATACCAACGCTGAATATACCATTTTCTAAAAAACCTGAATGCAGTATTTATTCAGCACATGTAATTTTATAATTTTAATCTTTATTTTAACGAAATAGAACTTAATAAGTACAGAGAACAAAGTTGTAAGACAGAATCACTGACATCAAGGAACTTCCAATGTAGTTGAAAATAACATTTAAAGAGTTCCTAAAAATTCAGACCAATCTGAAAAGGCATTAACAGCATAACAAACACCCAAGACAAAGGGAAGTTGTCACCCCAGCGCCCCTTCCCTCACCAGCTCCGTAACTCTCAGCCCTGCTATCCACAAACACCAGAAGTAACATGAGAATTTTCCTTTCCTGAACTAAAGCTTGTTTTACTTCTCTCCAAATTCCATCAAGAGTGGAGGTTACTGTGGATATTTTCATTGGCTTCTTTCTACACCTGAGGAAAAGGTGCTGAGATCTAAAAGCTGTGATGAAATAAGATCCACCTAGAAAAAAATGCTATATCCATGTTAAACAATTATAGATCCTATAAACTAAAAAGCACGTATTGCCTTCCAAAAGATCATGTAATATTAAAAGATCATGTAGTAATAAAAACAAAAGAAAACCATTTTAGCCACCAGAGTCCACCTCTCTGAGGAAACTAAGAGTATACTCAAGTGTAATGATTTAATAAGCAGGACAGAAAGATACTACTTTAAAAATATGTCATAGGTTCACTGTACTGTGTAGTGCTGATGATATGTGTGAGCGAGAAAAACTGGCCAGATGGAGAATTCACTTCCTCATCTTCCTTAACTTTTTTTCTTCCTTGTCTTTTCCCACCCCAACAAATGTTTTAAAGACAATTCCAAATTAATACGGTATTTCCTTTTAGTTTAAATTTAAATGAATACTGGGAGAAACACAGTATGGTAAAGAAATGACATGTGTTGCCAGAGGGGTTATATAAAACGCTATTCATAAACTGAACAAATAAATCATTCAATGACAAAATATAACTATACCACTTTGGATGAATTCTTTATTCCTTTTTTTTTTTTAATGACAAGGTTTTGCTATACTGGTTAGGCTGGTCATGAACTCCTGGGCTCAAGCAATTCTCCTGCCTCAGTCTCCTGAGTAGCTGGGACTACAGGTGTGCTCCACAGCACCCAGCAAATTGGTACAGTCCTTTGAGCCAAGCAAAAAGCCTAACAGATATTCCTCTTAAGTTCTTACTGCCTCAATACACTGGAAAAGTATTATCAAAAAAATAAATAAATAAATTCCAAAACCAGACACAGGCAGCACATTTTCAAAGCCATGGGTGAAGAGAATAAAGGATGTAGACAATGCAGATCTCACTGCTGGACTTGGCATTCATTGTATAGTTTTCAGAGTAAAAGCTGCCTAATTATGTTGCCCTTAAAAGAACATTAAAATTTGTTTCTCAGCTGTTAAAAAAAAAAAAAAAAAAAAAAATGCCAGATCTATGGTGGGATACAGGCTAGGCAGCAAGGATCAGCTCCAGGACTCAAAATTCACCACGAATGTATCAAGGAGAAGAGAGTTTAATTTTAGGACCCTGTCTATTCCAATATTCTAATGCCTATAAAATTAGAAACTAAAAAGTCTGCAAGGTAGGAAGAAGGTAAGTGGGAGGGAAGGTAAAATTAACAAATGACTAGGATAGGAGCCCCAAAGGCTCTTTGCCTTGCACAGGACAAATCACAATTATAAATAATAATTCACAGGATTTTAACATGTGTCTCCTCCAACAAATTCCAAGTTTCATATCAGCAGGGACTATATTGTGTTCACTACTATATCCTCAACACCTAAGATAGCGTGGCATGTAGTATGAAAACAAATACTAAATAAACTTTTACACAGGAAACCAATACATTTTCACATATAAGCTGGCAAAGTAATTGTTTTTAAACTATTACAGGGCAGAAGAGGTTAGATCAACAATCAAAAGAGCGAATGACTGTACAACCAAAATGACAGCAAAATGCCATTAAGGTCAGGAGACCAGATACAATAAAATCATAAAATTTTTAATCCTAGGAAGGTAGAGATCTAGAGAAAAGTTTAAAGTTTTAAAGAAGGTACTAATAAATAGATTTGCCAAAAATGCATACTGAACATTTTCAAGTATTCACTGGCTATTTAATACACTGTCAACAAATTTGCCTCCTTTCTTTGAGACAATAAACAGGAAATAATCACAGGGAATGAGGGAAGAGAAAGAAATGTCACCCATAATGAAAAACTCCTTATGGATAAAGTTCCATAAAACTCCTTAAGGAGACTTTGAAATAAACATGACACCCAAGATTTAACAAGTCATCCCTGGATCTCTTTACAAGTCTGAATTCCTTAGAGAACTGGGGAACTACAGAACTATGTTAATAGAATCTTTGGTAGTCTAGGCCAAATGTAAGAAAACACACATACAGAGAAATTAAAGAGAAGTGGTACTTATTTATTAAGGTCAAAGTTTAAGACTACAGTATCATATAAAATAGAATGATGGAAAATTCAGTTTTCAATTCTCAACCATTGTCTTAACTTCTGCTTCAACCTGTGAAGTCCTAAATTGCAGCAAAAACAGCACGGGGTATCCTTGGCAGGATCCCACCTGACTGTTTTGTGCATAGCCTGTTGGGCCAATTTTATACCAGAGGCACCTGCTTGAAATATGTAGAGACAATTTGATGACCTTATTTTCTTAGGTTTACACCAGCTTCACATAGCACAAGGATAATATTTATACTCTAGAAGAAGTAAGATATACGCAGAGATAATAAATCAAAGAACATGTTAACAACATGAAGCTACTTCAGCTTCTCAATTCTAAGATGTTTTGGATTGAAAGATATACTACTAACCTCACAGCTTTGCGGACATAAAATCACTATATTAAGTGGACATACTTATGAGACTCAAAAATGTAAAAACTGCACATCTAAGATGTGAGGAAATAAGATATTAATTAAAGCAGTATTTTTTGCTAAAATTTCCTTGTAGAGATTTAAATTCTAATAAGATCACCTATTATTCATGATTTACCTACAGATGCAAATAACTTTCTCAATTGATTACCAGTCACAAGTACTATAATATATTAACTTTTTTTTTT
Organism: Eulemur rufifrons; assembly: GCF_041146395.1. Taxonomy (NCBI): domain Eukaryota; kingdom Metazoa; phylum Chordata; class Mammalia; order Primates; family Lemuridae; genus Eulemur; species Eulemur rufifrons. Next base: position 243,563,959 of record NC_090989.1, read on the forward strand.
TTTTTTAAGATATAAGGTCTCACCCTGTTGCCCAGACTAGAGTGCAGCGGCATGATCATAGCTCACTGCAGCTTCCAACTACTGGCCTCAAGCGATCCTCCTGCCTCAGCCTCCTAAGTAGCTAGAACCACAGGCATGCAATCACCACACTCAGCTAATTTTTAAATTTTTTGTAGAGACAGGGTCTCACTTGTTGCCCGGGCTGGTCACAAACTCCTGGCCTCAAATGATCCTCCTGCTGGTCCTCCCAAAGTACCAGGATCACAGGTATGAGCCACTGCACTCAGCCTATATTAACTCTTTATAGTATTATCTCTAGTCCAAGCTTTGTAAGTGTGTTCAAGTGAATTTAACAAATATTTCCTGAATTTCTACCACAAGCACACGAGGGGTGAGAGATAAAGTAACGAACAAGGCAGATGGCCCCTTTCTAGGGAAAAACAAGATTATCTTGAATTGGTATTTTTCCTTATCTACTTCCAACCAATTTTTTCTGACAGTAAAGTTGCAGAAAATTTACTGTCACAAAGTTGAATCTGAAAACTTACTGGAGAAAGGTGAATCAAGAACAATCTTCACTGGATAGATACTTTATTGATTCAAATTTGGACATCATATATCCTACTGAACACCTGACTGAGATGTTTTTTACTTAAAACTTTCTGTTACTGGTTATTTCTGAAAGTCCACCAGATTTGGAACAGATTCATTTAAAAAAAAAAACCTAACAAATTTAAAGAATACTCCTTAGAAATTTACTACTACAGTAAGCCAGGGTTATCTCAATGTCACTTTCACTGGGAATAGAACATACAGTATTTCAATCTTCTTTTTTGATGTTAACAGTATCCTAAAATAATTCTGAAGACACTGTCTTCATTTCCTTGCTTATAGAAAAATAACCAATCCATACTTCATATGGTTCCAAAAAGTAATCCTGTAAGTCAAGATGCCAGCTGGCATCAGAAAGACGCCAGCCTGTGATGGAATCACTTCCAGAAGTCACCTAGTCACAAACCTAAAATAATCCAAGGTCAGAATCCTGGCACTAAGGGACAAGTTCTGGGCATTCTCCTAGGAATGCTGCGGGGACCGGGGTGAAACTGTACAAAAGAAAACAAAGCAACAAAACAACCTAGTACAAGAGACCCCCAACTGAGGAACCAAACAATTAGGCCTGAAGCTGAGATACAGGTGCTGCTGGAGTCACACCATTTTATCACAAAGTACCTGTAACAGAAGCAAGACATTCTCCAAACATTAAAGCTGAGCTGCCTCTTGGATCTGTCTCTGATTTCAGCCATCTAAACTACAGCCAGCAGAACTACCAGAGGTAGAAAGAACATCATTCTGGAGTCCACGGACAGAGGGACAGAAGCAGGAGTCAGACCTGAGTCCTACTTCCCCACTCTGTCAGTGGCATCCTTGAGCAAACCACCTGACCTCTGAACTTCATTTTCTTCGCCTACAAAATGATTATCTCAGGGAGCTATGGTAAGGTTCTCTAGGGACAAACACTAGGTGTCACCACCGTTACTGGAGGAAATGCTCCTGCTGGTTCCATCATCTTGGGTGGGTCACCACCTGCAATTGCTGATTCCACATATTTTTCTGTCTTTCTAATAGTAAAGTCAGTCAGCAACGAAAAAGGCAGCTCCCTGCATCCGCATCCCAATACACTGCCAAATTGACTGTCGAACACAAAATTTCTTACTCCAATTGCATAGAGACAATAATTTAGAAGTCACTTTAGGAGTTGTACAAAAGGAAAACCAAAATAGATCTCTTCAGTCTTCCTATCTAGATCACAAACTATGTTATTCACTATGAAATCAAACTTTCCCTCTATTGTCCACAAAACAATGTTCATAGATCACCCAAACTCTTTGGGAAAGAAAAAGAAAAAAAAAAAATTCCAAGAAGCAGAAAACAAATTATTCTCCAAACAGCCAGTTCCAATGGAGGGAATGAGCCCCTTCAGCAAATCAAGACGATATTGCAGCCATATAAGCTATGCAATTATCTTTCAGATGTTAAAGAAAAAATGTATGGTAAATGCCATGAAGGCAGAAAAGCAACAGGCCAATCTGAGAACACTGAGAACTGGCATGAGAAAGCTACAGTCAGAAGCCCAGAGAACACACACTCCCACAGGACCTGGCCGTTAGGCATGAAGAAGACTCAAGGAGAAGGTGCAAATCAATGCTCTTATAGCATCCCAGCATCTGATCTGTTACTTGCTTCTTGCTCCTGCAACTATACTCCTAAGAGGAAGGGAATCAAAAATGTTATAATCATTCTATCTTTTTCCTAGGTGTTTTGAAAAATAAATGTTATACCCAGAGGAGGCTGCTGGCATATAATGCTTCAGAGAGAATAAAACTTCTGGGGAAAGGCTGGGGCTTCATGTAGTTTCACATACATGTGCCTTAGTCCATTCTTCTAGGACAATAGCAGACTTAAGATAGTCACAGTGTCTCTCCAGCCACAACTTAAAACTTGGCAGGTTTTGCATAAATATTTTTCACCTGTGACTGGGCACCTGGCAAACCAGGGAATAGTTACTTACACCACAAAAGAATCAAAAGGAACAGGCCGGGCGCGGTGGCTCACACCTGTAATCCTAGCACTCTGGGAGGCCAAGGAGGGTGGATTGTTTAAGCTCAGGAGCTTGAGACCAGCCTTAGCAAGAGCGAGACCCCCCCCCCCATCTCTACTAAAAAAAAAAAATAGAAAGAAATTAGTTGGACAACTAAAATATATACAAAAAATTAGCTGGGCATGGTGGCGCATGCCTGTAGTCCCAGCTACTCGGGAGGCTGAGGGAGGAGGATCACTTGAGTCCAGGAGCTTGAGGTTGCCGTGAGCTGGGCTGATGCCATGGCACTCTAGCCCAGGCAACAGAGTGAGACTCTGTCTCAAAAAAAAAAAAAAAAAAAAAAAAAAAAAAGGAACAAAAATGACATGGAAAGAAGGGGGGGAGGAACAAGACACAAAAACAAAGCAAATAAATATACAAAATGGACCAAGAAAAGCCACACTCCTGTCTCCAAAGCAATATGCAACAACCTGACCTGATCTCAGCACCCAGACTACAGAGATATGCCCTACAATTGCTCAAGCACTCAGTTTATACTATTAATATTAAACTTCGGGTGGTGGTGGATAGGAATGTGATTTTTTAAGTGTCATATTCTGCCCTCTCACTAAAGCAGACAGACCAAGGAATATGAGGATGAGGACATTTTATACACTTCTCTCAGTATCTACTACTTAGTGAAGTGTGATGAAACAGTATCATTAGACATTCTAGGCTTCCGAACATGAACACAATACAAAAACTTGAAGACATTTTTTAAGCTCCTTTAACAAAACTTAATAAGGAAAAATTGTAAAAAAAAAAAAAAAAAAAAAAAAACCACAGATTAATTTGGAAAAGGTCTAAGATTCCAAGTTAAACTACCAAACCACGTATGTCAAAGTCATTCTTACCACACAGAAGCTCCATGAGAATGATTCTCTATCTTCAGGGAGATAAAACATGCTTGTTTTTACTGATACTCAATTCTCCACCCCCACCCAATAACTAAGACACCCTGGAGGCCCCTCAACCAGATGCTGCAGGGAGCACCAAAGACAAGCAACATATTCATCTAAAGAATCATGTAATCATAGAAGATGCTTGGTACCAAGAATTTCTTAAGTGCCTCTTAAAATAAGTTCAGAGTGTATCTACAATGATTTTTTTTTAAAAATACAGTTAATTCAAAATTCATTTTTTAAAGCAAGCATACACTTTTACTCACCTCCCCAAGTATCCAAAAAAAAAAATTTTTTTTTTGACTGGGCTGCAGACTGTGGCAATTTTTAAAAGTGCCAACATTAAGCTCCTATTATTCTGAAGAGTTTTGCTAAGATGTTCAATACGGGGACACATTCTGATTCATCGTTATAACTGGCCTAGCTCAAGTGGCTTCCAGGAGAGCAGGGCTTTATGGGCATTGGTGCATCCTCAGAAGCTACATTAATGCTAGATTGATAAAACAGATCTTCATATCTGTTTGCCAGGATGAGCAAAAAGTTAACTAGAAATGTAAGTGCTTAAAGTCACTAAAAGGAAGGCTCTACACTGACATTTTCTACCTACTTAGCATTCATCTGTATTCATCTCAATAGACGTTAACACACACCAAAGTTGCTCTCCACTATTCAAATCGTGCTATTATGCTCAGGAGTAGATTAATAATATCTACCTTCCTTATTGTAAAATAAAATTACAGCATTGGTCCAAACATGACATGTGGAGCTTCTTTCTACTTCTGCTGGCGCATCAGCCTACTCTGCTGCACACATGGGAGAGAGCTTTGCTAAAGCTGCCCTGCTGCTTCTACAGATGCGGAAAATTGAAGAAAATAAAAAAAAAAAAAAAGGGAAGGGAAGGGAGAGAAACAACACACACACAAACCTCACACCTGGTAGCCTCTCATATCATGTCCCTTTTACAGCAATCTGAGGGGAGAATGTCTTTTATAAGCTGACACCATCAGCAATGAGGTTAGCAGGTAGGCCAGGGGGGTGCTTTTAAACAGCTCGTAACATCCTATTAGTTTTCACAGCACCAAGCAACTGTGCTTCATTTTCACAGCACCAAGCAACTGTGCTGACCCTGAAGCATCGGAAATAGAAGCAGGCAACTGGCAGGGAGAAAACCCCACTCCCACTGGAGACATGTCTAAAATTCCAGGAGAAAAAAGGTAAGATATGCTAATGGAAGCACACTTTGTAAAATAAGGAGAAACTGTTTTGCAACAAGGGGTTAAGGAAGGAGAGGCCCAAGACAAAACTTCTCTAACTGAGGGAGACCATAAGATCTAAATTTGTAAGGAGTAATTTAACATGATTCAAACATCTGCAAATACAAAAAATCAAAAGAATATAAAATCTTTAGAACTGTCTTTGTCTTTATATTTGAGTAAACTTTTTAATTCCTATAGTTTTATTAAACTCCCGAACTCAAATACCCACCAAGGCCAGGCAGTGACTTATTCCAAAGTGAAACAAACCATCTTAAGTAGTGGTTATTCTAGTGACTTATTCCAAAGTGAAACAAACCTCATCTTAAGGGGACAGATGATAAATGTGGGCTCAATGTTGCTCCATCCTTCCAATTTTTCAAGAGGCAAGACATTTGGCTCTAGATCTTTATATGCTATTTCCCAATCCTAAATCAACAATTCACAACTTTTTAAAACACAGTTTGGGCCAATCAAAAAACCTACAGGCCCTACGCAGCCCAAAGGCCACACTTTTGTACCTACGGCACAAAAGATTTGTCCATTGATACCCATTTCTCTGATGGCAGTGATTCACTCGGTCACAGAAGATATTCTTCAGTGAGTACAATGTACAAAATGCATAAGAGCCAATGCAAAAGTACAAGCAGGATAAGAAAAAGAGACAGGTGCGTAGGTTGCACCTGACCTGGAATTACCAGGACTAGAAGTAAAACTAGCAGAGGGCTAAAAGGATAAACAAGGGACAGAGGGCAAGCAGAGAGGCATCACAAAGAGGAGAGGAAGGTTGTGGATAGTTCCAAGTTCCTTGCAGAGACAATGGAGAAAGGAAGGGTTGAAAGTCAAAATCACTGATGACCTGGTATTCGGGAAAAGTTCATGAGTCATTCACAGCCATAGGCCAGGAAGAACCTCAAGGGTTTAAACAAAATAAGCCAGCAATCAGTAAATAGCACTAAGGAGAGAGAAAGTAGTGTGGAATAAACTCTTACAGAACTAGGCCTCACCTGGGAATAAGTTACAAGAACTTGTTCACTCTATAATAAATGTATATTTAACACATTCTACATAGCTCTGCAATAATGGTGGGTGACCCCTCCCCCCATGTCACCAGAGGAACCTCCAGGAAAGCAGCAATATCAGTGAAATAGAAAAAACTCACTTTTGAAAAGAAGCTCAAAGAAAACTAAAGATCAAGTACAGTCAGCTCCAGGAATATTTTCCCCACCTTACTCAATTCACTAAATTTATTTTGAAATACACCATGATTTATTTGCTTTGAGAAATATCTCCTATACATCTGGTATACACAAATGATGCCTAAAGAATAAAAAAGTGTTAAACATCCTTTAAAAACTGAACAAGTGAGCAATTTCCAATAACTTACTTGACAGGGCATCCATCAAAGACTTTTCAGTTAGAGTGGTGAGAAGGTATTGAAACAAGCAGAAAAAAATGTATTTCTGTGTAAACTCCACTTTGTGATATATAGGAATAGATCCTTGACAAGAGATTAAACAAAATTCAAAGCAAGGGAAAAAAAAATCAGGAAAAATATGGACTGATTATTTTAACATAAATGGTTAAAATTAAAAATCTGACTTTTCACTGAAAAAATATGGAAAATTTAAATTAAGAAATTTATATTCCTGGAATGTTAGCTGGCTAAATTCTCATAATCTCATATGTAATCTTTCAGCATTATTTATATTTTCAAGGAAAATGCATTTTAAACTTTCCTTCCAAGATCCATCATCATAGATATAAATATATCTATTTCCATACTGAAATGTTCAAAGTCACAATTCTCCCAAATCCTCCCTGCAGCTTGGGATTTATCTTTTCCTCCATAGCAAAAATATACATATGATGGTATGTTATAAAGAATCACTAAAAATGGTTCATAATAATACTCTGAAAGGCAAAAACATAAAACTAATCTATGGGGACCACCCATTACCACCTTTCCAATTCTGGACAAATTGTCATTTCACTGCCAAAAATCTTGTGCTTCAATACGCTCATCTTTACTCAGTCCTTGAGATGGGGAGGGTGAGATCTTATACACACAAAAAAGGTTACGAAACCAAGGACATAGGCAATTGAGCCAAAATCAGATGCTCATAATATCAAACTTCCACCTGGCTCTGCTAAATTAAGAATTTGAACCTAAATGACTAAATCTACTGAGACGAGACAACTCAGCAGATAAACTGGCAGCACTGGGCTCATAAGACCTTACATGTGTAATATTTGTTTACAAAAACAGAAATGGATTTTAAAACTCTGAGCAAGACAGGCAAGCTTACAGTCATTGGAAGAAAGCTAAAGGCCTATATGGGTAACTCAACAGGGGACAAGAACTAATCTGCATGCCTTTGTCCTCCTCTCATAATTTTAAGAAAACTAGTATCGCCTAAGTTCTATTTCCCAAAAAGAACCTTATTTTAACACTTTTTGTTTCAGAAGGCAAGACGGTAAAAACTGTATGGGAATGTCTGTATATATTTGTGTATATTTCTTTAGATGCTCAGAGACTCACACCCCTCAATACTAACAAGTAGTTTCAATTTTACAATGACTCCGCAATAAGGAAACACAGGAAAGCTAAAAATGCCAAAACAACTATCACCCCTTATACTCATAAGGAAATAAAATCAGTTAAGAAAGTGTCTAATGAAGCTTTAAGTAAAAAAAGAAAAAAGAAAAAAAGAAAGAAATGATATAAAATAAAACTCACCTTGAAAGAAGTTTATCAGTTTGATATTTATAAGATAAGGATTTTTGTGATATTCTATTAATACAGTCTTTAAAGTTGCTGAAATTTCTGATAATGAACACCTCACAATAACAAAATTCTGGAGGAAAAGAAAAGCTAGTCATTTAGAATATAAATTTCCTTTTTATCACACAAACTTTTTCTAAGTCAAGGGAAAAAGCCTGGTATTAATGTATCACTACTGATAGTCCCCAACTTATGATGGTGCAACTTATTTTGATTTTATGACGGATGGTGCAAAAGTGTTATGTATTCAAGAGGAATCATTTTAAATTTTTATCTCTTCCTGGGCTAGCAGTATGTGGTAAAATACTTTCTTGCCATTCTGGGCAGAGGCAGGGAGCCTCAGCCCCCAGTCAGCTAAGAGATCAGGAGAGTAAACAACAGACACTCTACAGTGCACAGTGTTGTCAGATGATATTGCCCAACTGCAGGCTAATGTAAGCGTTCTAAGGATGTTTGAGGTAGGCGAGGCTAAGCTATGACTATACAGTAGGTTAGTTGTAGTAAATGCATTTTTAACTTAATATTTTCAATGTACAATGGGTTTATCGAGAAGCATCTGTAAGTTGAGGAGCATCTGTATTAGACAAGGGAAAAATATATATCAACCTACATATTATTCCTTTGTCTAATCTAGGAATTAAGGACATCAACCTAACATAGGGACATCAACCAAATTGTACCTGGTACTAAAGAAAAACCTTCAACATGTTTTTAAAAAGAAAAAAACAACCTACTATAACTGTTTCACAATAAATAAGTCTACTGAAAAATTTGTCAATTTCTTTTTTTAAATAAGGAATTTTTAAAGTGGAAAAGGGTTTTGCCTGTCAACCGTTATTTGCTAAGCATTTCCAGTCATAAACTGACATAATGGAAATTTGTAATATAGAGGTATACTAACAAACTGCAAGTTAAAAAAAAGAAAAAAAACATTAACAAGACAACCTACAAACTGCCACCTATTCTTACGACATTCTTGGTTATTTTACCTCTTCTACCTCTCCCCAAAGTCACTATCCTTCTCTGCATGAAGATTTCTTACAAGTAAAACATATCTATTATCACACAAAAGTATTCAGCAACATTCAAAAGGGAAACATGCCATTAAAAGCATCACTGAAAGCCTAACCCATAGCTCTGGAAAAATAACACCCTTTCCAAAAATAGATGTTTTTATGAAAACCAATCTCCAGAAACTTATTATTGGAATCAAAGGGGAAGATGCACCTAGCACAGTGTTGCTCACACAAGACTCATGTTTTATACGATGGAATACAAGACTAGAGACATAGAAAATCAACTTCCCTTGAAATAAACTCTCTTCATGACCTTACTAAAATGAGAGTTATGATGCCCATTACGTAAGGTGAAAGACAAATGTGTTCAATTTTACTATAGTTCTACTTTTATTTCAGGTTCCTAAATTTACCATTTAAACCATAACAAAACATGTATCTTTTAATACACAAAAGCCTTAAAACAAATATTGCCTTTCAAGCTTAAGTGCCTTCTGTTTCTGCTTAGCAGATTTACATTATTTGAAATCCAGAAAGAATAATCAACTAGTGCTATAAACCATCTAGTATCTTGAACCAAATAAATATACAATAAATGTTCTTCCCAAATTAAAATATACAAAACAGTGGATTTGGCATTAAACTACAATATGTGAGTCCTATGAAAAACCAGAACCAGTGAAGACCTCCACATCTGTAAACTGAAACCAGCCAAAACAAATGAACACTCGACACATTTGATGTCCTCCATAGAGTTAATTCACGAGTCGGGCGTGGTATCACCAGAGCATAAAGCTTTCAAACAGTTCTGTTATGTATCGACAAAGCAGCAATACCGGCAGCTAAGTATTAACAAGTGGGAACGCACCTAACCAGGATAAGCTACATCTGTGGATCCCAGTGCAAAATGAAAACGCAGGGTACCCTTGTCCAAAAATTCTTAAGAATTTCAAGATGGAGGAAAGTGTGCAAATGCACAAGTCCCAGACCCATAATGCAGCCCTGCGTGAATATCTATCAAAGTAAACAAAGAGCAGGGGTGGACTGCTATGGGAAGGTTTTCCACAGGGTGGCATACCACCCAGGCCCAGCACCACCCTACCTATCCAGCCTCCTCACAATGCCACTAAAAATGTCACCAGACCAAGCTAAGTAAACACGACCCATCTCTATCTGGCCTCTCATTTCCAAATAAACCTTGTGAGTGATAAACATGGTGATAAGAATGTGATGACTTGCTAGATTTAGTAAGTCAAAAAGCAAAAGAACTTACTCTACTGTGCAAACGGGCGATCAAAAAGGTGAATGGTAAAGTCTGACTTGACAAGCTATTTCTGAGTATCCAGCCCTCTGGGGAAAAAGACCATGAAGTGTAACATGCCACTGTGGTGCTCTTGTGCCATGCTAATGCCTGAGAAAAGCGTCACAGGTTTAAAAAAAAAAAGAAAGAAAGAAAGAAAAAAATTTCCAGCAAAGAGAAAGAAAAGGTTAATTCCCAGCTTGGAAGTCAGGGTATTCTGGATGGCTTTGCTATGTCCTTAAAGAGAACTTGAGACTTGCTTCTAGAATAGAAAAGAAAGGTGGGGTGGGAGGGGCATTATTTTTACATAAGACCCCAAGGCTGGAAGAGCTGAGAACAACAGTTGGTTATAAGGATTTAGCCAGGAAAGCCTATGTACAAAGAACCAAATATGTACCAAGAACCAAAAGGCTAGTCCTAGGCACAGGGTAGTAGAAATACCACAGCACTGTTTATTTAACCTACTGGGAGCTAGGTCTTAACTAAAGCCCCAGAAACTGGGACAGAAGGTCCTTGTTTCTCTGGTGAAGTGTTAACCAGAACAAACCAACACCAAAACGGAACTCTAACAACTAACACATTTTGAGCCTAGAGAAGGAAAATAAGGTTCTGCAGTAAATATTAATAACAGGTGGACTGGCAGACACTGACCGGCATTGGGTACTTGTTCTACAAGGAGTGTATCCCAGACATTAAATTCTCTTGAACCACGGGAAAGAACATGGGCAGCTGAAAAGAGCTTAAGTGACATGTTCCCAAAAGCATACACTACACAGGAGAGGAAACACCTAAAGACAAGGAGGGAGGGAAGGGCTTAAACACCTAAGGTTCTGTCTTTAATGGGGAGGACAAAACTCATTCCCCAAAAGGTGGCAGTACAAAGTTACCCAAATAGGCAACAAGGGACCAGTTTTAATCACAAAAACAAAAATACTCCCTCAAGAAGGGCGGGGGAGGAAGGGAGAGGAATCACAGAAAATTGGATGTAATGTGTTTTTTCATAATTGAATTTTTTCTTCCCCATTCCAGCCATTATCTTCCAGATGTCTTCTTCTTTCCCTCTCCTCAATTTGCAAGAGATCTTCCCCTAAGTATACCCTCCTCCACCCCAATCTGAGCAGTGTTAAATTAACTTCGCTACAAACCTCCTATAAAGAATGGCCCGAAAACAACTGCAGTAACATTCAGATCCATCCAGCAAATCACTATTTCTACAACCAAAGGTCCAGAAGAGAAAGTAGATCCAGGGCAGCTTTTCCACTCGTTCACCAAAATGGAGACTCCAGGTCAGCTTCCGCAAGAAAGCACAACCTTAGCACAAATGGGAAATTCAAACGACTCTGGGAAAATGGCTGGGAAAATTGTCTTCAAGGGCAACTGAACAGTATTTCAAACAGATTTTACTTGAGGGGATGGGGAAATTGCACCCCATCTGGTATCTGAATGGTTTTAAATGGACTTATCTGACATAAGTTTTGAGGCTGAGCTACATTTTTATCAACACAGAATTAATAAGGATAGGACCACCAGAAAATTAAGTTTTAAAAAGCTCTTTTGACCTTGCCAGAAGTATTACATTTTGGCATTGCTAAGCACAGTTCTTTGGGGGAGGGAATAATGGAGAGTAGATACCCGGTAGCAAATCCTTTTCCTACATTTTCAGAAAATGCAGAGAGACGACAGGAGATGAAAATTTTTATCATAAAGATGGTCTTTAAATATGCACACAATTCTAAATGACCATCTGGACCGCTACAACTCCATGCTCCTAGCTCACGTCTAGAGGCATGGTTTTGCACTCTGGCCCTCGAGATAACAAGTAGGCTTTTAAGGAAACGCTGTGTTAAGACTGTTGGCTGGTCATTGTCACCGCCACTGAAGGAGCACCTGCCGGTAAACCAAGGCTGGCCCGCCCGGCTCCACCAATCTCACCAATGCACGCACACACGTCCGCGCACTGGCAGAGCTGGAGGAGCAGCTGCCGCAAGCACGGCGAGCGAGCTTAAATCCCAGACCCTGCCTCACCCGGCAAAGCGCCCGCGCTTCCCGCGCAGCGCACCGCTCGCGCGCAAACACGGGATGTGACCGCGAGCTGCGACCTCGCGCGGCCGCGCCCGGCCTCACCTAACACGCGCGAGGAGAACGATCATTGCTCCTGCTCCGGGCAACCACGGCCCCATGCCACCTCCGCACACAGCGTGGCCGCTGCAAGTCTCCAGACGCCCGGAGAGCTCCAAGAACCGTGCGCGAGGAGGCGCCGTACCAAGTGGGCATACACCAGACACCACCCCGGTGTGTTCGGCAGAACCCAGTGCACACATCCTCCCACAAGGCGGGGTTGCCAGTCCACCACAGGAATCTTGCCCTTTTTCTAAAAAAGCCCCCTCCCCCACTTTCCCTCCAATACACTCACCTGCGTCTCGGCGCAGTTTCCTTCTCGCGCTACACGCGGCTATACCCAGGCACGTCCACGCCCGTGCACGCTGCCTGGCGCGACTGGCCCCGCTCGGCTCTCGCCACCCCCAACCTGCTTGTGCCCACGGGAGAGGCGGTGCCACCTCCCAAGGCGCCCAATTCCCTCCACTCCCGCCGCAAGGGGCCGAGCTCTAGGAACTTCGCGGGCACAACCTCCGCCGCCCCCACCAGCATTCCCGCCCTGAGCTCGGACAAGGACTACGGGCGAGGCGAGGCCGGACCTCCCCCGCTCCAGCGAGGCGCTGCGGGGACGCGCACAGCCCTGAGCCTCGGCGTCCAAAAAGAACCAGGGGCAGAGCAAGGCAAGGCGCGGCCGCCGTCCCCGCCCCCACCCCTACGCCCCCCGCACTTGCCTGCTGTGACTCGGAGCTGCAGCTACTACGGCTCGTGCCGCTGGCCGTCAGCACAGCCGCGGAGGAGTCGCTCCAGGCAAGCTCCGCGGAGAGGCGGCGGCGGGAAGGCGGACTGGAACCCGGCGGAACCTCCGCCCCACCCGCGCCGGCGACCGCCCTCCTCACCCGGCCGGCTGCTGCCTCAGTGACGCCCGGGCGCCGCGGTCCCGCCGTTTGTAGCGGGGCAGGGAGGAGGGGCTTGCTTGGAAGACCGCCAGGAGGCGGGGCCGGCGGCGAGTTCGCGGCGCCGCGGCCGCCGCCGGCGCGTGCCCTGCCCCGCCGCCCCGCGGGTCGGTGCCTGCGGGTAGACGCTGGGCAGCGGCCGGTCAGCTCCGTCCCTCTGTGTTTCCCATTCCTACCAGACTCCCCGACAAGGTTTCCCTGGACCGCGCGGAGAGCGTGGCGCGCCCAGACACGGCCGATTCCAGGTGCAAGTTTGCAAACCCCGAGGCTTCGGGCGCTAACGGGGAGTCAGAGTGGCCAGCGCGGGGGTTACTTTGATATATATATGTGTGTGTATCAAATATATATACATACACACACACACACACACATATGTCGCAAGCAAAGTTAAAAGGCTCTTTTTCCCCCTATTCACAGCCAAAGGGGTTCTGTCCCTTGAGGGAAAACTAAAGGCTTAGCCCCCGCTGCCCCTCCCTGCCTTGCTGGATGGAATCTGACGTTTGAATAAGCCCGCAGTACCTGTGCGAGGTGCTATACTCTGCTTCAAACGCAAAGTAGGAAATCCTGCACTCGACTATGCAAGCGCCTGCCGCTAGCCGCATCCTTCCAACGCCCCCCACGCAAGCCCCGAAATGGCCAACTCTTCACCGAGGGGGCGTCCCACCGCTGCCTTGCCTGGGCCCGCCCCCTCGCCGAGCTCAATCCCTTTTCCCGCAGAAACACCTGTGCTTGTCCTCAGACCCGGCCCCACGATTAGGAGTCAAAACCGACCCCGGAGCCACGCAGCGGGAGCACGTTTTTACACCTGCTTGGCCGCTTAATTATAAGCGCACCTGTCGTGGTGGGTTTTTTTTTTTTTTTTTCATTGCAAACGCTTCCGTTTTAATCCTTCTCCCTAAAAAAACTATCTTTAAAAATACCACCTGTCATACCTACCTGAAATCGCAGGAGGTAAGAGAAAGGAACTGAGCAGTGGGCGACTGAGTCGCCGCAAGAACGTGACCGAGGTTACAGCTTCAAGGGCATGATGCGGGTTTGATGCAGCAAGGTCCGCTAAGGGCGCCCAGAGCTCCCCGCCCCCACGCGACGGGCGGGGCGGGGAGTGGGGAAGCGAGAGGACTCGTCTAACCCAGGGCGGGGGTGGGGGAGGCAAATTTGCCCTCTATGGCGAAGTCAAATCAGCTTAGTAAAGTAGAGGGCTCAAACACGGTCAAAATGGAGACAGGCCATCCCTGAATTTGGGGGACCCAGACTGGGGACATTGGAAATAGCTAATTGATTCTATAGTAGCATTTCTGTGTCACCCCAAATCCGATTTGTAATTAGATGACCTTAATTGACTTTGTACGGGTTCCTGGGGAAAACCGCTCATAGCGCCTGCGCCTCTTTGACCTCCCTCTAAACAGTTAATTGTAATATTCCCATCCCAGGCGTGCAGAATTGCTAAGAATACCCGTTTCCAAACGTTAGGTGAAAATGGGCCTACCTAGTTGGTCAACCCAAGCCTAAAACTGTTACAACGCCCTACGCCCTAGTTTCTGAATCTGACTTCTTGAAGTTACGGGAGACCTCTCAACAGAGTTCCCCGAGTCTTCCAAACCACTTCTGCCCACGATCGTAGCGTTTGCGTGGCGAACTCCAGATCAGGTAGCTTTATAAAACGGGGTGCCCAGGCACTTGGTTAAAAGAGGGAAAGCAAAGCAGAAGTGTCTTCTGTAAGACAGACTCAGGGAATGACAGCAATAACTAAGGGAGATAGTTTTTTAAATTTTTTTTAACCCCATAAAAGGCGACTTGGGAACACTCAACATTTTCTTTTTTGCGGACTTATTTGTTCAAATTCTGACAAATCTTTCAAATGTCCCATTTAAGAAGCCATATTACAGGGAAGTCTTGTGGGTCCAAACAGATATCCTACCTTTCTGTTCCCCAAAAACGCGAACACCCTTTTCCTGAACTTCAGGAATTGATTTTCAATTAGGAAAATGATTTCTTGGGTTACTATTGTCTGCTCTGTACTTTTTTTCCATTTCATTTTAAGCCTATGTGTTTTAGGTTGCAGTTAATAGTGTAGGCCTTGGAAATAAAACGTACTCATCTCCCCGCCACCACCACCATCCAAAGGATGGGTATAATAGTGTGTGGCGAAGGGCTGAAGGTTTGCGATCTTAACTAACCCGAGTGTTTGTACATGAGTGGGGGAGGGGAGAGAATCCATGCATTTCGGGGAGAAAGTACAAGAGACATCCATCCCCGTCCAGCAGTGCTCAGTAAATACTAAATGGTTGGCTATTTCTCTCACCCTCGCCACAATAAAACCAGACCTGCAGCTGGTAATTACGAGAGAAAATACTCAGTCTCAGCATCAGTTTTGCTAACCGGTACGTGAAAATGGAAAACGAGGAATGTATCCAACCTCCAATTTGCCACAGTTGTATAGCTCTCGTATTAATTCTTTACAGACGTGAAATAGGTGGGTACGTAACAACGTGCTGGGCATAAATTAAGCAACAATGGCCACGCGAGGTCCTGTCCGCTGCGGAGCTCCCATGGTGGGCACTAGCACCTTGCCATCCGTAGCCCCTACCCCCCTCCACCCCACCCCATAGCAGAGTCGAGTCCAGGGAAGCTGGCGGTGCGCTGGCTTTTCGAACCCGGAGGGTGGGTGGGGTGGAGAGCAGCGAGACATTAACCCAAGCCGGCTTTGTACCTTTTCCCCATATCTGCCTCTCAAGCCCCACACGGGCGCTCTCACGCACACACTCACCCACACACTCTCCCCTCTCGTGCCAACAATTTAAACTTCTCTATGGCAAAGCTAGCATCGTTCCGCCGCCACCACCACTGCCTCCACCCTGCCTGCCCCGCAAACATCCTCCCCCTTTCCCACATCTACCCTGGATTCTCCCTTTCGCAGTAGAAAGCCAGCTGGTTTCTCCTAAACCCTGAGAAATCACAAAAGTTAAAATGAAGCGTATGCCTGTCTGCCCAGCTTCTCTTCCCCAACCATCTTTCTCCCGGCGTCAGTTTAACAATAGCTATTCGACGAAGGGGGAGAGGCAAGGAGGGGGTGAGGGCTACGTGGCCGAGTTGGCTCCTGGGGCGGCTGCGAAGCCTCGCGGCTGCGAAGGGGTTCCCCCTCACCCCGAAGGCGAAGTCAGCCGCGTAGGACCAAGGACAGAGCTTGGAATCCACTTCCCAGCGCCCAGCACAGCGAGCCTCCCAGGCAGCCGCCACTTCACAGACACAGCTCCAAGGATCTTATTTACGCTTTTCTGAACAAAGGGAACCTCATATCCGGTACAGGCTTAAGAATTCGGCCCCAAATTGGCTATCTTCTTTTAAAACTGAACTACGGTAATTGGAGTCCGTGAAGTAAAGCCCCGTACACAATGATGAGTTTTGACAGCTTCTAACCGCCCCAGCCGCAGCCCAGCCCCAGCCCTCAGGCGGCATGTACTTTTTTCAGTCTACTACAACTCGCTGCCTGGTGCGGCATCTAAATTCCATCCGGCAATCCCATCGCCCTAGCACATGCTATCTGGTTAATGCAATTAAGCCTGAGGTTTCGGCTGGTCTAATCTGCAGGTCCAGGCTTCTGATTCCCCTTAATGATACTAAAGCCTCTCCGGTCCTTCCGTGGCTTTGCGAAAGTAGAGGCATGCATCCCCCAACACCCAAGTTATCCCTCTCTTCCCACGAAATGAACTTCCACTCTCAATCCCGAAGCTCTCTCAACATCTAGCCTCCCCTTGTACCCCTGCTTTACCCTGGCCACATTTACCATTCAAGTTTCTGCCATTGACATTTGCGAATATTCAGTACGTTAAGCATGCGTCCACCGTCTTTTAGTATATAGCTCTCTAGAATTAAAAAGCAGAACAGTAGCTTTGAAATGAGATAAACATGTGCAATTAACTTCATATTCTGTATTCCGCTCACTTACAGGTTGTCTGGGTTTGCCAGCGCATCGCTGCAACTAATGATTAAAGAAACCAAACCGAAACTTACCTTTCTCCCTTAAGGTTTTTGTGTATGTGTGTTTTTAAAGTAACGGTGCAGTTCTCCCAATAAGGATGAGCAAGAAGCTGCTGGATAGTTCTCTTAAGACAGCACGAAACCTAAACTGTGCTCGGCTTAAAAGAAGCAAATAAAAAGAAATGATTTCGACCCCGAAGTCCAATGCTAAAAGAAATGGCGAAAAAAAAAATATGAAAGGGGAGGGAAAACTTAAAAAAGAGAGTTTAAAAAGACGGAGAGACTACCCTCCTATAGCCGTTCAACTAAACAAAAAGGGGCAAGAAAAACAAACCAAGGAACAAAGAAAAGAGACGAAAGAACGTTTTTTCAAAAAGACGATGTCTTTCTCCTTGTTGCTTTTTAGTAGGTCGCTACAGGAGTAAGCTGCTGCATCTCTAAGTGAGAACAGAAATAAGGGGGGAGAACGTCTTAAAAGGGAGGTGGACTGGACCACAGATTTATAGCACCGTATCACCAACCCCTTCTCTGCCTCCGCACTGCCGTGTGTGCAGCTGCTCTGCCAGGCGCCTATCCCGGGCAGCACGCGCGGAAGTATACGCCGAGTCGCGCCACAACGTAACTTGCTCATCGCCCCAGGATCCTGATTGGTTCAGACGCTTCCATTGGGCCCGCCCAGGCAGAGCCGCGTGATATGATTGGCTTGGAGCTTGTGTCACTCTGGAGAGCTCAATGGAGTCCCGTTTCAAGGTAAGTTGTGCGGGGAGGTACACACTTAACACTGGCGGCGAAGGGAAATGCAAGAAGCAAAAAGAAATGGGGAGAGAGCAACGTGGGAGGGTTGGAGCTATACTATCAGAGTTTGCGATATGGCACAATCTTCTTATATCTAAAGTCTTTCTACTTCAGAAAGATTCATTCCCTTGCCATCACTGCTGCATCTATGGCATGTTTCTTTATAACATTAAACTCTCTGTCCGGTATGTATGAGTCATTGAGAGCTCCTTCTCTTTGATCCGAGTGAAAGGGATGAATGTACATCCATTACTTGCTCGCATGCCTTTTTCAATTTGTGTTCCAGTACTGTATTTTGTATTAGATATTGGGCAATTGTATGTCTGTCTCTATTTTAATATATACATATTGCAGATCTCTCTCTCTCAAACACACACACACACACACACACACACTCAGCATCCTTTTAGGATAAGAATGAAGTGAGAAATGCTCTCAAAGCTGCGCGGTTTGAATTAGCTTTCACTTCATATTAGAACAGAAAAGTGTAGGATAAACATCCTATCCAGGAAAAGAGGTACTGAGTAGAGCTAAGGTTCTTCACTTTGAGGTGTCTGATGACTCAAAAAGAGCAGCTGTCTATAAAATTAGAACAAGCCACGACTCTGCATTTGCAGGCAGTACAGTTCTTGGACCTCACATGTATTGCTGACAGCAAAGATAGTTGAACCTTTATCAGGACTCTTTCTCTGAGGATGTAGAAAGTTTAACCAGAAGACCAAATGCTGTCAATGTTTCTGCATTATAGATGAAGAATACTTTATTACAACCCCATATTTTAATAACATTCAGGAGACTGAAATACAGTTTTATTCATGATATTTATTTCTTCCTCTAAGTGAAAGTGAGGTCCTCAGGATCGTCTGGATGTGTAAGTAGAAACAATATTCACTTGACCTATGTCTTTTCCAGCCAGAATTTCTCCTTTCAATCTTGAAAGATAGCGCCAATTTCCTAGACAGTACTTACATTTCTTACACAATGTAATATATCTTCTTTAGAGGCACATGCCTTTTGGAAAGAAATTTCTTTACCTATTTATTGCCAGTCACTATGTTTGAGAGTGCCGGAAAGAGAAGGCACAGGTAAGAGTTAGAGATTCCAGGAGGGTGGGGTGTCATGGAGGGGAAAAGGACAGATGGTCCCAGAGCAAAATGACTTGAAAGTGAGGAATAAAGTAAATCAGTGTTCCTTGAGAGTGTCCTTGAGTATTGATAAATGATTAATGGTAAATAACAGAAGACCTGTTTGTCTCCTTGATAGCCTGCATAACAATGTCCAAGTTCTATTGCTTTGCCTGGCAATAACTGGGGCTTGAGAAAGAAGGCCTGACTCTATGTTACCTTATAATTAGCAATTCGCATTTATAATAATCATGCCCTAACCCTCACCCCCTACTTTTTATATAGCAGCCCCTGGGGTTTTAATTTAAACTATAACTATTCTCTAGACCTGGGTAAAACTCATGGCTAGAAGAAAAAAAAGCAATTTGAAGAAATGGAATTAAGGAGTTGGAGAAAAGACAGAAAGACTCCATCTTATCTAGAATACACGTATGACTAACAGAAGATTGGGTTTGTAGTCATCTTCCTTCAACCCCTCTCCTTGCCCCCAGCTTAGCACAGAGAAATAACCCTTAAATACATACAATCTGGGCAAAAGTATAATACTGAAGACTTATCTATTGTGAATTGTCTTTTCTCCTTGTTATCATGCTCTTAATACTGAATTAGTTGCACATGCTCATGTAACCTCGGCATTTTAAAGAATCTCTTTGCCATTATAATTATATAACTGGGTGGAGACTAATACTTTGTTTTATTTCTTGGTGCATGTTTGTATCCACGAGAAAAATCTATAGATTACAGTGGTATATTTTCCAAAGGGATTTGGGGTGGGGGGAGAATGTGGAAAGCCGAGGGTGGTATGGAG
Source organism: Eulemur rufifrons (assembly GCF_041146395.1). Lineage (NCBI taxonomy): Eukaryota > Metazoa > Chordata > Mammalia > Primates > Lemuridae > Eulemur > Eulemur rufifrons. The sequence continues at coordinate 243,583,608 of NC_090989.1, forward strand.
GAATGAAAATCTAGCATTTGTATTACATAAAGAAATTACACATAAAATGGTAAATGTCCATTCAAATGCAAAATGCTAAACTCTGTAGACTCAGTAGATATGCTTTTTTTCAGTTTTGGCAGAGGAACAAAATATTTTTCAAAATATTGTCATCCTTAAACATGTTGTCTTTTCTATGTAGGTAAATGGACTTAAATTATTTAAGAAATTGAAAATATGTTAAAATACTAGTTTACTTTCTCAATAAAACAGATGTTTTTAAATTTAAAAACTTTTACATGGATACACAAACTATAGGCAACATATACTTTCCAACTTATGAAAATAAAAATTGAATGCAGCTACTTTAAAACAAGTGATATCTGGATGTAGAAAATTCTTGTGTTATAGCCTGAAACATTAACATGTACTATCTTGTTATTAATGAAGGCTATGTGCAAACATCTCACTCCAGGTTAAGCAGAAATGTAATCAACCCCTCTTCATTCATAGTTAGGTAAAAGAATTACCCACAGCATCTGATCTTGCATTAGAAAAGCATTTAAAAGACATTTGAGTTATGATAAAATCATGTTAGCTCTGACATATCTTCAAAGTCTTTGGCATTATTTTTGAATTGCAGCAGAAAGAGGGGAAATGGAGGGAGTCACCCATGGAGAACGTGCAGAAAAAGTTTGATGTGGATGGAGTTGTAAAAAAGAATGGATTTCAAAGCTGAAAAAGTAATTAATTCAATGAATTATTTTACTAAAGTTTCTTTTTAAAAGAACAGTCGTTTACAGGAATATGTAAACCTGTTGTGGACAATGTCTTTTAGGATAAATAACCTCTTTATACTAGTCATTCTGGGGCCAAGAAAGGGAGTGATTTTAGCATTTTGTAATAAAGGATGCTGTAAACTACTTGTAACTTTTTTAAGTAAATAAAGCAGTTAAGCTGTGTAAATGAATTTACAATGTTTGATTTAAGGCATTAATTCCAAACAGCAAATCTTCTCAAGTGAATAAAAATATTATTCTGTGTTAGTTTGCTGGGCTTTGGGGGAGGGTGGGGATTGTGGTTCATAATATTGGCAATGTAGTAGTTTAATACTTGCATGAGAAATATAGATATTATACAAATTGCTGTTACTCCTTTATTTATTCTTCTTAGTGTGTCAACTTTCCTTCCACGGTATTGAAAACAAAACAACCAAAAAAAAAAATTATAGTGAAAATTGACACCAATGTGAATTAAGACCGTGGCAACCAGGCAAGAAAATGAGGCAGGAATTAGCACCATGGACAGAGACAAGCAGACCCTGAATTGAGGTTTGCAAAGCCTGATAGTGTTTTCTGTCCCTCCCTGTGAGACATGGAAACTGAACTTCCTGGGAAGGTTTCATTCCACGGACTTTGAGGAAGAGACTGTCCTACTCCATAAGAAGACATTTGTTTTGAATTAGGCTGGCTTTTGTTAGGACTTGGCCATAGTGACAAACCGCCAAGAGAGTTAGAGCCCCGAACTCGCTGCGCACTTTCCACTGTCTTTCACATACACTCTCTTGCCCGGGTAAGCCTGACTTGCATCAAAGTGTTCATGCAAAATAAATGCAAATCCAGGTAGTCTTCGAAAAGTCTGTTAAACCTACTCCAGAATTTTTACTCCTCGAAATTCCTGGTGGAAATCGCAGCAAAAAAATGCCTACCTGCTCACCCTCACTCCCCTCTCTCAATTCTTCTCCCAGCTCCCTCCACCTCCTGGCAAAGGGGCAAAGCCTGTTATCCGAAGGTGAGTGACCTGCAAGACTATTTTGCAAAGGACTCCTTATATTGCAAACACTTTCCGTTAGGGACAGTGCCAGGGGCGGCAGTGAGCAGGATTGCAAATATCCTTTACTTTCTCTTTACCTTGTGTCTTTAAACTCCTGTTTGAGGGGAAAGGCTGTAAAGTAAGAAAGCACACTCAACGAATATCTCCCTGAATCCTGAGGTTGCTGTTTACACTTAAGAAAACATGAATTGTTTATTTAAATGTTTAAAAAAATAAATAAATGTAACGTGTTGCAGTAAATCTTTGAGACCAGCCTACATTATTCTCTTTCCCCTACACACACACACACACACACACACACATCATTTTTTCTGGGCAAAATGTGTGCGAGGTTCATTCTCCTTTAAATGATTTGCCTGCAGATATTCAGACTAAGATCTGTTGCACGTGCCCCATAGAGTCTCTCGGAAAATATATTTTCAGCCTCGGATCAACGATCATTTATATAAACGCTCCCAGTAATGTCCTCAGATTTTCCTCCCCACCTTTATTCAATAGCAACTTTTAGAAGGATAAACTCACGTCTTTCTTCAGCACGTAAAGGGGGAATCTATGAGGGTGCGGTAAGGAAAACTGGAGGTGAGAAAGGGCAAATCAGAGCCTCGTGTCCATTCCTTTCAGGGATGATAACAGCCTTCTCTAAGCTTCCTCCAGGAGCCGATACATCTCATGCAAAATTAATACAAGTAATTAAAAATAGCAGTTTTCAAAGTTAAAGGAAACCATCTGTCTCAGCTGGTAGCAATCAGTCTTTTCGCCGGCCCCTTTACCAGGACCTGGGAAGAAACGGATTTTCTGCTTCCGATGCTCGGAGGCTCTTTCTTATATTGAAGATTTATGTTTCCACTTGTGTGCGATGCACGTCTAATTTGAAATAATAAAGCCGGGCTGAGCAACCAGTCAATCAGCGCTATCAACCGCGCTCGCACGCCGCCCTGCCCCCCACCTCCCTCTGGTCTCTAACTCTTTCCCTCCTCCCCCTCTCGCTCTCCTTGCCCTCCCCCTCCTCTTTCCTCCCTCCTCTGCTCTCACACACACTCACACTTTCCCCCCCGCCTATGTTCAGATCAAGCCCTTGCCCCACAGAGCAAGTGACGGCACCGGGGCACAGTGACAAAGGCGGAGTTTGTATCAGAAGAAGACTGAGGCCCGGGGAGACACAGTGGCTAGAGAAACAGCTGTCTTATCAGCCCGCTGCAGAGATGGAGATGGCTCGAGAGGTCCTCAACAGATAATCACTTGAATAGGTTTGCAATGCGCCAAACTTCACGCTTGATAAGGCCAACCCAATGTAGAGAGCAGCCCAGATCCTGCTCCATTCTGTTTTATCTGGGCTGTAAATTAAGAAATTGAAATTCAGGTGGCAGAGGCAGCAGTCTGCTGATAGACCGCTAAAGTAAACTGTCATTAAAATGCTTTGGGCAGACAGAGAGGGGGCGCCTGGAATGGGATATTGGTTTGTTTTTTTTAAAAAAAAAAAAAAATGGGGTGGGGGGGTAGGGAGAAGAAAAAGCCCACCGGCTTTAAAAATTATCTGGAGAAGGGAATCTGTGAGGAGTGCAAGAAGGACACAGCATCTGGCCGTGATTCCTGAACATAGGTACTATGAATAAACAATTTGAAAAGTACAGTATAAAGTTGTGTGAAGTTTGGTGTGATATAGAGATTAAGAAACAATTTAAACCAATCTGGTCTAAAAGGGAATTCTGTCTTTATCTGAGCAGGGGGCACAGGAAGTGGATTCCAAATGGACTCTAAAGATTTTCTTTCATTGTAAGAAAAGCAGATCAACCGGCCACAGAGGAGTTACTGTAAACTAGTTAACCTGGCCTTTTTGTTAAAGTAAAGGACCACGGGAGAGATTCCAGGATAATTTTTGGAATAGTCTTAAGAAGTTTTCATCTACAGGAAAGAATCTGCTTAGCTACTTACAGAAATAACAGTTATATTTCAACTACCTCCTCCCTTCACCCAGGTAATTACTATAGAGTAATTCAGGAAACAAAAAAATTCTAGGTATGTATTCTAACACATACCTGGTTCTTGACGGCACACTTTATATCTACGTTCTTCTGTGTGCTTTTATGGATATGAGGTTTGAAGTTTTATGCATTATTTAAATAAATGTTCCCCCCAATTTAATATGTATAATGACCAGCATATAGCCACTGATCTTGTTGTCTTGATTAACTAATGACTTAGTACTGTACTTTGCTCTTTGTGTCTGAAGTGGATTGCAAGTTCACTGGTGTCCATTTAAGAGGTGTATAAGCATGAGAGGATACATTGCATTTTCCACACAGCATTTATATTTTAAGTCTTAGGAAATGTATAAAATGTACCTTCAACTGACAACATATAGTTAATACAGTTTTAGAAAATCTGTTTTTTTTTTTTTTTCAGGGGGGAGGAGTAAAAACTTACCTATTGGGTACAATGAACACTATTCAGGTGATGGGCATACTAAAAGCCCCGACTTAAACATTATAAAAGGCATCCATGTAACGAAAACGTTTGTACCCCTTAATATTTTGAGATAAAAAAAGTTCAATCAGTTTTAATTTTTTTTAACCCCAAAACTTTGATCAATGTCCAAATGCATTTAACTGACAATAGAAAGGCTGCTTAAATCACTTTGGTTTGAAGAAAAATTAAAGTTGACTTTCTTAGAAAAAGCAATAAGAAAAATTTTAAGATTTTTATATATTTCAGTAGTTACTAAACTATTTGGAAATATGAAAAACAATTCTTCTAAACTTTGAGGATTGTTGTCTGATTACTCATAAGGTAGGAAGCAAATAAATATAAGTCCATGGACTCTCAAAGACATCTCTGTTGAATAGTTATATACAAAAATCCTTCATATCTTATAACACAGAGAACAGGTGTTGGTTTTTCTTTTTAATTCAAATGTATGGATGAGTGAGTGCTATGTGTATCCTTTAATGAGAGGTAAATTTATGGTTATATAAGCTAATTTTTCCTTTGTATACCATCATTTTCCATAAGGTTATATTGGTTTAAGTAATGGCTACTATATAAGTGTATTAAGAAATATTATTTTAATGAATTCCAACATTTTAGGCACTATTATCTTCAATAATCAGATAACAAGATATTTTTCTGCTTATTGTAAATACTCAAAACAAATTTGAATTGTCACCTTTAATAAACCCTTTAAGCCATGGTTTTTATTTTTGCTTTTTCTTAATCAAATTGAAAATATACATACAGTAGACAGTTAAACTATTCTTTGTTAATACAGGTAAAACTTTTTAAAGAGGTGAATTTGCATAAGGGTTAAAAGATGCACTCTGAGTTTGAAATGTGAAAAAAAGATATTTCACAAATTTAAATTACAGCATTTCAAAACTAAAGACAATTTTAAGAAGAGAAATTTTCATTATTGAACAGAAAAATGTTTCAGCATGAAAATAATATAAAAACTATTTTGATTTTATACAATTTTTTGTCACAAATTAATGATATATGTAGTTTCTAAAACTATAACAATTCATTATGAATGATGAAAAATAATAAAATAGCCATAAATATACAACTTATTTTTTAAAAGGATTTTCTATTATTAATCCCTCTCTGTGGGAAATGGGATAGTATACATTGAAGGCAAAATAGTCTATGATGTATTAAAGTAAAAATATTGGAACCTTTTGAAATATCCAAAAATTGTAATATTTTTCTTTATGACTGATCATAATTCTATCACCAAAACTATCATATGTAACTAATTATGTCCTTCCAGATTTAACACTTATCATCAGGTAAGGGTCAAACGAGTGATACATAATCAGTTCCTATTTTTAAATATTTATTACTGATCTTTGACCAAAGGCCCATTTCAATTTGATTCAAACATCTTTTGAGTGCCTATTATGTCCCAGAATAATAGAATTAGATTACAGACAAGAAATGCCTGAAGGAAATCAGATTACTTTTTAGGAAATCCTAGTAAAAGGACAATTTGATAGGTTTAAAAAACTCAGTTAATGTGTTGTACAAAACATTCACAATGTGTCTGGCTTTGTTGTTATTGTTTATTCCTCTAATTTTTTGTACAATATCTCCTTATAAGTTTGTAAATAATATAGTTTGTTAAAAATTACTCATTTAAATAGAAATTCTAATGTTATCCTTCTAGGAACTATAGTTTTGCAAATTGTTAAGAGCTTGGGCTTTGACTTCAGACACATGGATTTGAACCTGATTCTGTCACTATGGGGCCTTGGATAAATTATCATTTCTTAGCCTTGGTTTCCTAATCTATATAATAGTGATAATAATGCCTAATTGGGAATCACTGTGAGGTTAAATGTAATCATAAGCATAAATATACTCAAACTTCCTGGCATGTAGGAAGCAGTCAATACATGGTAACTACGATTATGGGAACAAAAATGGTAACTTAGCACATTTATTTGATGAAGCCAGAATTAGAATTCCTGCTTTTACATACTGTCTCTTAAATATTTTCATTTGTTCGCATTAACGTCCTGAGATATCTTAGGATAAATATCTTCTCACATTTCTAATTGCAAACAAGTTTAAAAGGCCCCCAAAAGCATAAAATCTTCTGTCTGCCCTGTTATGTGACTTCAATATATTCCCCAATATAATTTCATGATTCACCCATAAAAAGCTGTCGGTTTCAACAAGGAACAGAGTCTGAGATACCATTTGACTAATACAATAATAAAAACACCTTAGATTTTTATAGTAACTTTATCCCAAAAAGCTCAATGTACTTTTATATATTTATCCTTGTAACCATAGGAGGTAAGGAAGAACATAAATTATTTCTCCTTTTTAGGGACATAACAGAGGTATTAGGAATTTAGGTAACATTTCTAAGGTTAATAGCAGTTTTCACGAATGTCACTCTTCCTGCAATCTCCTACTCTCTTTGGCATTAATTATGGCTATTGTTACTTTAGTTAGGCTGAAATGTGAGTGGCTGGCATTAAGTGTAGCTTATAATTCAGTTAATTACTTGATGAAATCAAGTTGAGTCAGACATACACCATCACAATCTAATCGAATTTAAAATATTTTGATTTTATGTCAAAATACTGTTATTATTCAATTATATATATATACACACGCATTATCTATTCTTATTTACTATCTGTGTTAATTCTAAGGCAAGATTTTAAAAGTTACTATTCATTTATCTCCTTGAAAGAAACCAATTCCAATCTTCTTAACATCATTTTCCCTCTCCACATATATTTTTATAGACTATTGTCTTTATTCCATTTACATAGGCTAACAATAATTTCTATACTAGTTCTCTATTTGTTAGGTTGTTTGTGCTTCAACAATCTATCAAAACAGATATCCAAAGGAATATAGAGATAGACTATATAAAGGGCTTTTTATAATAGTTTTGTTTTGAATAAAACCAAATAAAGAACTAATGTCCACTTGACATTGGTAAAACATAGAATATCAGAAGAATACTAGAACTTGCTTATGGTTTATAGTTTTGCAGTTTCCTCCTGGGCTTACTTTGCTATGGATTGATATAGATGTAGCTACAAATGTGGACTTCCAGTGAGTAAGTGAAATAGAAGGAAACAACCTTTTGCAGCCTGATAAAAGAAAGAATGAACCTTAAACTTTTGGAAACCTAAATTCATTGTAGGTCACAATAGAATACAGACAATGTTTTTATTTTAAGTTTCAATAGGCATCTGTCTGCATCCTAAATGTATCCTATAATTTGGTAAGATTGACTTGCTCAAGGTCAAGCGTAGTCATGTGACTGCCAGACTTCTATGAGCAAGTGTAATTAGCACCAGGAAGAAACACATATGCATACAAACAGAATAGCCAGTGCTGCTGTTTATTGCCATTTCACACCAACCCCTCTTAACTCTTCACATCGATGTCATTAAATGGAAAATCTATTTCACTGTGCATATGTTTGTGCATTTTAAGGCTGAAGATACTGTTGTAATAGAACTAATATCCTATTCCTTTGGTCACTGTCATTCTGGTATGAGAAATTAGAGAATATGGTTGTTTGAAATGTCAGTTTTTGTAAACATGAGTTGGAAGATATAACATAAATGAATGGTGTTACAGACTGTTTAAACTGTTTGAGTAACAATAGACATTGCCTTGAACTATTTTGACACAATTTACTGTGAAATTTCTTTTTTTCTCTTGCTGATATTTCTAGATTTCTTGTGCAGACAATAAAAAGGAAAGCCTCTCTTTTATGTCAGTGCTCATTATTTAACTCATAGAGCACTGATGTTTTCTAGAATACTAATATTTGCTAGAACGTAAAATGAATACTAAAAGCGAGGTGTGTCTCCATATCAAAAGGATACATGAAAGTTTGTGCTTCTTTGTAATGTTTGTAGAAAAGAAGAAAATACTAATGTATATTACAGTGTTCAGTCCTCGGTTTTAAAAGATCTTCGTATAAATCTACTCTATTGGTGTGTCTGTGTATGTGTGTGTGGTCAGAGCAAATAAAAGGAGGTTCAGAAGTGAAAACTGCAGGACTTTGGTGGAATAGACCAGGCTGGCTGTAGGAGAGGAAGTGGGCTAGAAAGCATAGGATATCAGATTGGTTAGGTATTGTGGAGTCACATCATGCTGGCTTTGAAAGCCAGCAGAGGGAAGTACAGATATAAAACTACTGGAAACAGGACGTACCTATTGACAACTACGAATTGTGGAAGTGCCAAGCAAAGGGAGACTCATAGGTATAGGAATTAGAACTAAGACATAGGCAGGGTTAAGAAGGTTCTGTCCAAAATGTAAGACTCCTTGGAGTGAGGTGGGGTGAGAGGATAATACAGATGGGAAAAGACTGATAGGCATAGAAGAAGGGTTCATGACACTGATAATAATGACAGTGTTTTGATGGCTAAAATATTTCTACCAGGCACTGGGAAAGTGGTAGTGTTCTGAAAAAATAATACTTTTAAGCCAACAAGTCCAAGAAAGCTGTGAGGGAGAGAAACCAAGGACCAGAGACTATCAGGCGGGCACCCTGCTTAACCCTGGATATCTTTTTGCCAAAGGGAGGACTTTAAAAACACTGCTAGGAAAGGACCAGTTGCGGCGCTGAGCAAAGATCCCCAGGCTTGGGGAAAGGAGACAGAAAGACGTCCTAGCATTCTTTCTCTCACTAACTAGCTGATTATTTTCAGCAAGTCACTCTGACTAAACCTCATGATTCCCAGGAGAAGACTGGATTTATAATCATAATGATAATGGGTAACATGTACTATGTGCTAGGTAGCATTCTAATGCCCTACTTGCATTAAATCAGTTAATCTTCACAATAGAAACTGAAGAAGTTAAGTAATTTGTCCAAGATCACACAATAAGACATTGTCAGAGCTGGGATTTGACCCCAAGTAGTCTGTTCCTAGGGTCCAAGTACTTAAGTGCTATTTATTAGATTACCTCTAAGGTACTTTTCAGATGTGAAATTTGGTAATTTTAAAGAAATACAGCAGAAATTACAGATGACACAGTACTTGCAAGGGAACAAATCATAAGGAAAATATATATTACAATGAACATAAACAGATAAAATTCTATTTTTATATCAGGATTAATCATATTGTTATGGCTTGCCATGATATTTATTGCTGACAAATGGGAGACAGGTAAAATTGGCAGTTGGATGCTTTGCTTCTTTAATATAATTCAGATAAAATATAATAGAATTTTTAGAAATATTATATAAGATGTTCTAACCACTGGGTAATATTATTTTAGGGTTTAATTATTTAGCTTTTGTGTATTTTAAGAAGTCTATTCCACATCCATATAGTAAAGAGTTATAAAGCCATTAAGAGCTTTATAGTTATTATTTAATGATATGTGAGATTGTCATGAAATATTATTCAGCATATTAAACATTATATAAATGATGTTCACTAGAACACTAAACAGGGGCTATTTTGAGGTAATGGGAGTTTGATTTATAGTTGCATTTCTTCTTTATGTTTTCTGCATTATTGGTTTTGTAAAAATTCTGAACATGCATTCTTTCTTATAAATCAGAAAAAGCAAGGTAGTTTTTTATTTTGCGGGGGACAAAAACTACAGCTCAGTCTTTAGGCCCTATAGCCACCAGGTGGGAGCAGGGGCTAGAAACTGGTTGATAAAGACCAATGATCTCTTAAAAGACAACTTAGATTCAGAGAAAGGTCAGATTGACAGTCCCAGAGCTTTGTAGTTTATAAACAAAATAATATTCACTTAGAAAACAAACCTTAAGATTTAATACACATGAAAAATAAATATGACAGAGCAATATAACAAAAATCTCAGAAATTGCTCTATCATTTTCTTAGACTACAATATCGGATATAGCTATCCTGTCCAATTAGAATGGCCTAATATTAATTATATACAATAATATCAACTATTTCCTTTGCTTTCTGCCTATCTATATTATGCCCAAGGGATGTTCTTCTTTTCATTTAATTAATCATTTTTCCCCTATTATACTTTTTCCCATAGTTGCTTAAGAATCTTATGAGATTGAACTTCATTCCCAACCAGCAAAGCCTTTCAAATGATTTGCTCAGATTTCTATGATATATAAATAAGTTAAAACCATAATACAGTAAATAATCACAATGACATTGAAAAAAAAAACTGGCTTCCTGACAGGTACTATTAGTGAATTGCTATTTCAATGCCCTAAACGTCACCTGGGTTAATTCAATTTTCATATTGTTTAATTTTTTTCTTTAAAATTACTCTTCAGAGAATGGGAAACTGGTGCAACTCTATAGGGCAATAAAGTCTCTAAACATTGTTACTGATTTATTTCATTTTACTATTTAGATACATTTTAATATCATGGCCAAGAATCTAGCAAGAGCTACAAACAGGCATTGTTTTTCTTAAAAGAAATAGTGTGATTAGATTTGTGATATTGGTAGAACTAGAAAAGAAGGTACTAAGAAACAATATCAAAATAAGAGAAACATTTTTAATATGATTCACTTTAATGTGTTCTATTACTATCTTTTAAGCTTTATAAACTGGAGACGTGTATTAATTTTTAGATATGAATTATAACCGTTTTGGAAAAAACTTATTTGTCATATACAGAGGACATAAAGTGCCGCTGCCCTTACTCATGCACTCATTTGACTCATGGCGCAGTCTTGAATAATTTTAAACCAAACATGACTGCGGCAATCAATTTTCGTCCAATTTATTGGGCATGAGTTAAAGCCAATTAAAAAACCATTTTTGGTGCAATTCAAGGGGAAAAATGTATAAACCCATGAAAAACAAATTTCAGTCCTAGACATGAGTCATCACTATTCTAAATATTGGTGTCAGCCCCAAATCAGAAAGAACAAATCCTAAAGTTGCATAGTCCACACTAGAAACTGCATTTATCAGCAATGATTTTAGACGATTGTTAATATTTTTATAAGAAATTGACCTGGAAGGAAAATCGTGCTTTTCTAACATTGTCTTATATCTGAATAATTTTTGCAATGAAATTAAAAGGTAGTTTATGGCAGCTCCTTTAGTTTCTGAATTAAGAACTGAGATAGAAGGTCATCTGTGACCTTTATACAAAGAAAGCAAAACATTTTACCTATAATTTTAAAGTATCTTTTACCTATTAGACCATGTCTTCTTGCACGTGAATATAGTGGCTCTCTTTGAAGGCCATAAAAATGAAACAATCCCTGTACGCTCGGGATATTCTTAGGGTAATCAAAGCAGCAAAATTGAAGCTTCTAGGTTGGAAATTACAGCTATAAAATACAGCCGTACATTTTCAATCTGTATATTAAAAAGGCCTTTCCAAGTTCAGGGTTGTCTCGGTTAAAAATATTAAACCAGACCTGAATTCTGGTTCTGCCTCTTCCATGTCCTTGGCACTTTAGGCACATCACCCAACCTCTCTTTCTCATTGGTAAAATGGGTATTAAAAATAATAGCCACTTTTTAGGGATGTTATGAGCATTAAGTGAAAAAGTATTTGTCAAGTGCTTAGTAGAGTGCCTGGCACAGACTGAATCTTCAGTGAATGGCAGAATTAGAAGGAGGAAAGCCCAGTGGTTGTCATGTGGCTGTACATCAGTGCCTCAACCTACCTGTGGAGGTTTTTTCTTTTCAAGTACAGAAGCCTGGTGGAAAGAATCTACTCAGTAATTCTGAGGTGAGGTCTAAGCATATATGTTTATAAAAAGCTCCACAGATGATTACTGATTTAGGGCAAAATCAGTGCAGGTTTTTCAGTTGCTCAGTTAACATGCAGTTAAACTCTGGTTTGAACTATTTTGGTTCAGCTCTCTCTGTCGAGGAGACTAATTGAAATAATTGCCAAATGTATGCTTTGTGTTATGCTCACCAAGATTTAACTCAGATATCTTGAAAATATTTTATTTACATTCATGTGGCTGTGAGGTCACAGAACAAGCATGATTTTCTACAACTTCCTGTTAGTAAAATGAAAGAACAGACGTATGAGATAACCCTGAGAAATTACAGAGTCATTCCACTGGCATACATATATTTCAGTGGTTGCTACATTTGTAGCTTTTACTTCTATTTAATAAACATAGACAGATAAGCCAATACTGCCCAATCAATTTTTTTCCGAGTTATATTTTCCTGTTCAGTTAGTTCATTTCTAACTGTCCTACTTCAAGATAAATAAGCAGTCTCCTCAATGACAGAGATCAGGTGGTACCACACGCTTAAGAAAAGCAACTACCAGAAAAAAGTGTATGTTGGCCTGACAGGACCACTTCACAAGTTACTCACCATGGTTGTTTAACAGAAATAAGGGCATTTTCCCTGGGAGCAATTTTTAAATATTAACGAAAATCAGGACTCTCCTTAGTGTCTTCCCATTAGTGGAGATTAATTTATTAGATTAACAACCGTTCTGTCACCTTGGAAAGGAAAGAGATATTGTCCTAGGAGACCTTGGATTTTAGCAATGTTAGTAAAGGTGGCAGTATAAGCCTAGGAAAAAAAGGATAGCCAGGTCCTAGAGGTATCAAGAGAAGGTGATGGAGAGGTAGGAAACCAATCAGATAGTTTTCACCATTTTTGCCTGGGGCTAGTCTGGGTGCAGCTGGCGCATTCTCACACTTACAGCTTTTATATCTCTTTTTAGTAGAAAATCAGAGTGATTTATACCCTGGCATATCTCTACACAGAAATTCAGGAAAATTCCATACTGCCACACCACCAGAGAGAATTTTTAGAGTTTCTAGAGAACAGGCCATTGATATACCCTCTCTCTGGACTTCAGAATGCAAATTGCATAGATTACGTAAGAGATCACTGGGCAAATAAATATTCTCTGGGGACATTCCATCCTCAGGGTTTAGAAATGACTCTGCAACCTAGATATAATTCAACATCATGTACTGGCAAGCTATTGGCAGATCAAGGAGATGTTGATCAAGGAGATATTGATGAAGGAGTTGGTACGCCTACATTCTAGTTTTAAAAATCTTTGTGAATTATGTTTCTATATACAAAATGAAAGTTACTATTTTCTTTTCTTACTTCACGGGTTATTGTAGAGCTAAAATAAAAGTATGTATATGGGGCTGGGAGCAGTGGCTCATGCCTGTAATCCCAACACTTTGGGAGGCCAAAGCAGAAGGATCGCTTGAGGCCAGGAGTTCGAGACCAGCCTGGGGCAACAAAGCAAGACTTTGTCTCTATTAAAAAAAAAAAAAAAAAAAAAGACGGGGGGCCCTCTTTTGGTCCTAGCCACTCAGAAGGCTGAGGCAGGAGGATCACTTGAGCCCCAGAGTTTGAGGCTGCAGTGAGCAGCCACTGCACTCCAGCCTGGGCAATAGAGCAAGATCCAGTCTCTAAAAAAATAAAAATACATAAATTTTAAAGCACATATATGAACACTGGAAAATGTTTTATTGTTGTGGCATAGAAATTGAGAGGAAAAATATATATATATATATATATATATATATTTTTTAAAGTACACAACTTTCCAGTAAATTATCCAAAAGCCTGTCAGGAGCATCTTTTCTCTTTTCCATTAAGTAAACTTTTTTTCCTTTTTCAACATGATTCTCCAAAAGTTTCAAAATCAACTTGTACTATAACAACGCTATGTTAGAACTTCAAAAAGTGAAATTGCCTGAAACTTGCTGAAATATCATGGAACATGAAAATGAAAATCTATAGAAAACGTGAAAGCTTCCATTTGCTTTTTTGTTTATGCATATAATGGCTTATTTAAGTCTAGCCTCTGACAATTTGTTTCAAAAACGTGGCTCTTTGAAATTTCAGAGAGGAGAGAGCCCTTTCAGAGTTTTTCATTTAACCAGCAGAGAATTGCTTTCTCACAGCTGGAAGCTTGAACAGCTGTTGACTGTGACACTTTTCTGTTCCCCGGGTGAGAGTTCAAGGACCCTCTCTGTGCCACCAGGAGGACAGTCAGCAATGTATGTGGTCAGAACATGTTCCAGTCCAGCCGAACTTCTAGGTCACCCTAGAGGACTGGGGAACAGACAACTCAAGGCCACTGTCACCTGAATGGAGGAGATATTCTCTCTGTCAAGGAAAGCCAACCTCCATGAGAATCTGCTTTCTGACCTATCCTCAGATCCCAATTCATGTGATCATAAGGGTTCCTTGAAGGACCTTGGTATCACTCAGTCTCAGAATGTGAGGTCCTTTTAGAATGTATGAATATCCCTTTTTTCACATCATATAGGAAATTTCTCTTTCACTTAGAGTGCATATCTGGGTGTTTCTTATTGGATACCAAATAGCTAACTGCATTTTGATCTTACAGGAAGAAGAAAAAACAAAAAGAATATTTCAGAATAGCCGTCAGTGCCGCACTATTTATTGTATCCACTAGAGGACTCCTCTCGGAATAGCTCAAAGAATCTCCCCTCTCATCCTCCGTGGCCTCTGGCATTTGATGCTCAACTGACTCTTGAGTTGGGCCACTGGCTTCATATCAGTGTTAGAATGAAAACATTCCCCCTACTTTAACACCTCCTGCTAGTTCAATAAAGCGATGTTTAAATAACTGAACTGGCTTCAATGAACTGTACTTGCCATTTTTTCCTGCTTCTTAGCTAGATAAAATGGAGATAATTATGAAGTGGATGAGCAGGTTTAATGAAAGCCAGTTTCTTTTGGTATACTCCTGAAGCAGCAATCATCATCTGTTTGGCTTTTGAAGAGCAACAATTATAATCACTTAAACCCCCAAGGGGAACAAAAATAGAATTTACATTAGCATATAAAATATACAGCTGGATTGGGCAAGCCTACAAAATTCTGGGGAAATCATTCTAATCTGAATGCTATTCAAACTCACAAGTAAAATGAGTTCAAGAGTATTTTACATACTTCCTTCCTATAAAATAATACATATAACAATGTTGAGAGGATTTTCCTAAAAATGAACGCAGGGAAATAAAAAATTGTTGCCAGGAGAGAATCCCAGCAGGAACAGGCTAAACTCTATTGTCGAGATATCAGAGAGCAAAATGCATAATGATATTCACACAAAGTACTAATCACTCTGAAGTGAAGGTTTTTCACAGTAAAACTACATAAGTTTGGGAGTTTAGAAAGAAAATAGGGTCATTTTGGTCTGATCACTGATGAAACAATCATAAATAAGGAAAATGTCAGATTACCAGTAGTTTCCTTCTCCACTGCAAACGTGAAAACAGTACAAAGGAAAGTGAAATTGCTTAAGTTGATACCCTATTGTTATGAAACAGAACTCTTTTTCCTATTGTAAAACATTTTCATATTATTTCCTTGCAAATAATCTCTTTCTTACACACACCTTTCTCATTTTAGCCCAGATCACAAGCGATCTCCCTCACCATTTACATTATTTAATTACTTGTGGGTTTTTTGTGCCTTTCACAGTTTGCAGGATACTTTTTTTTTTTTGGCAGAGCATAGAATAATAAAAATGGAGCCTTTGCTTTATCCATTATGCTACTGGCAACAAAACACTAACGTAATCAATACATTAAAGGCTTTCTCAGCTGTGCACATTTGTCAAAGGCAGGATATCAGAGAAATTACACTAATGAATCTTGAAAAACTCAGCATCCTATATGGAAAACTTGCTCTCCCTTATCATATGTACATATCAATATATAAAGACAAGAAAAATACATATGTCATCTTTCTGTATATTATTTAT
Source organism: Eulemur rufifrons (assembly GCF_041146395.1). Lineage (NCBI taxonomy): Eukaryota > Metazoa > Chordata > Mammalia > Primates > Lemuridae > Eulemur > Eulemur rufifrons. Next base: position 243,599,617 of record NC_090989.1, read on the forward strand.
TTATTTATTTTTGAGACAGGGTCTCACTCTGTCACCTAGGCTAGTCTGTATATTATTTGAAGATCCATTATTACATTTTTTAATACAAAAAAAGGCAGTGTGCAAAATTTCACCTCCACTGAGAAGCCTTCCCAAATACCACACTAAAACCAACTGCAAGCATATTAGTGATAGTGTCCTCTGTGCTCCCAAAAGCACTTTGTACATCCTTCTAATACCAATTATCTCACTGCATTATAACACTTTGTTGACATGTCTACCTTCTACACTGGCTGTGCATTACTTAACAGTACAGCTGTCGTTTCCAGCAGGGTGTTTTCAGGTTCTAGCACCGTGCCTAACCCAGTATGCAATGTTTGTTGAGTGAAGTTTATCATTCATTTGTATTCCAAGACACATCAAAATGTTATGGTATCCATGTTACGAATCAAACTTATTTATTAAATATTATCTCTGCCACAATATCAGATTAAACAGTAGTAAATTAAGCACTGAGAAATTAGAAATTCAAAAGTCTAGATTCCTATAGCAATCTTAGCTCTCATTATCCTTAACAAAGGATAGTGGTAATTTTTTAGATTTTATTAAATATTTATAATGTTAATCAAGTCTTGAAACTATCTCATGGTTAATTATTTTTACTGAAACACTCGAAAAGCTGAGTTCTTAGTTCTTAATGGTAATGACCTTAGGTTTCATTAACTTTATAATCTCTATTTAAAAAAAATTAAAAGCATTAACACTGCCTTTTCAGCCTTAGTCAATATCTGTCAAGTGTGGTAGTATCTAGCTTGTATTATTCTCCCCTTTCTGTAGTGCTCTGAGAGGCTTTGAAAGTCTACAACATATAACTTTACTTTGAACACAAAATGTAATGATTTCATGTTCAAAGGAATTTACAGGGATAATTGAGTTGCATACCTTGAAGGATTCCGGGACCTATGAAGGTACTTCCTTGAGGTCTTTTTTGGTTTTTTCCTACTTCAACCATAGTCTACATTTTTCCTACTAATTTTTCAAGTGAAATTATCATTTTGTACGAAGTTATGAGAAAGAAATAATGGAGAGGTGGAAGAAAACAGACTCCACAGAGCTATCCTAAAATACTCCTGGATTTTTAGTTAATAATAAATGTAGTTAATATTCTTATCATTAGATAAAATTTGGTTTTGTGGAATTAATTATCCCATAAGTTTAAAACTATAAAACAGCTTTAATAGCTTTCCTTTTTTGCTTCATATTGATATAACCATAAATTTTTATATGTATATGTATATACATTTATTATTTACATAGATTTGTACACTTTGATGAATTTGAATGGAAAGAAAATTGTCTACACAGTCTTATGATTTTGGTACATAAGAATGTAATATAAATTCCTGAATCAAGGATAAAACAGAAAATTATATGAACGTTTTACTAACTATAATAAAAACTGAGACTGAATGTTATTTAAAATGAAATGAGTAACTAAAATTAGTTTTTGGGGGGGGGAAAATTCTGGGGTTTTTCAAGGCATGGTTTCCAAAGTCAAAGCGAAATACAAGTTTGAGTTATATGTGGTCAACTTCTAGAATACTGTGGAGTTGAATTGCTCAAGTCTCACAATTTTCTCCTTTATAACATGGTTCTTAAAAGTCCAAAAATTATTTGACTTAAAAAAAATCAATTAGTATACTTATAAGTAATGTGGTTTAAACATGATAGATCTGGATGGTTTTACTTTATAAAAACCTGAAACTTACAAAATGGATGAATCAATTTTTTAAAAGTTCTTCACTTAACAAGATCATTAATTCAAATGTTCTTTTAACATGTGAGCTCTCTGCATTTTAAAAACAGTAACCCAATTTTTAAAAAAAGATTTACATAAAACAACTCAGGAGCCCATTTGTTGCATAAAGTACAGATAGAGTTATTCTGAGTGCTTTCATTTCTTCTCAGGTGAAAGTGAAATACTGAGCAGTTTTCTGTTGAATGTAAGTGATGTCCTTACACATTGTTTCATTGGTACTGAGGGGGACTTAAATGAATTATCTTTATAAAATCTTAACAGCTCCACCTTTACAGATCTAAGCTAATTTAAATAAACAAATCCAGGCCTATGCAATATATATGTTCCAATCTCTCAGGTTCAAAGATTTAATAAATAAAAAACAGCAAAATTAGAGCATTTTAAAGAAAAAGGATGTTTCCCTAGTATTTATTAGAATCCATCATTATTAATATTTAAAAAGGAATCATATAGTGGCGCCCCATTTGAAACTTTTCATTTTCTGTATTACTTTCTATCTTTATGTTTCTTTAGTTCACAAAATGAGGGCAGTTTAAAAAAATGAAGAGCCCTTAATCACTATATGTGTGATTAGGGTAGATGTTAATTGATTGTAAGTATTATCAAGGTAAACTCTAACTTAAAAAATATTATGGCAAAAAAATTATAAAATGACTTGCTACCTATAAAAATCATAACATTTTATTACTTTAGCAAATGTTAATGTAATCAAATTTTTTAAGTCTTTACAATGAAAAATTAAATAAAATTTAAGTAAAATAAAAAAACACTCTGCTTATTTGATTTTAACTTCTCTTTTAAGGAAAACTGGGTTTGCAGTTAAATTTTCCTTTCATTAAGTAGGCAGGGTTGGTATTTATTTTAAAAGAATTTTGTCATTATAATTGAGTTAATCTTTCTTTCCTTTTGTTTGTTTTTGGAATAGGATGGAGAAAACAATAAATTCTCCACAATTAATGTCCCAAAAGAGAAACAACCAGTCAAAAAAGACTAATGTTTCCAAAAGCAATTTGGGGATATAGTTAGGAATATTTCAGTGAGTTTTTTTTCTTCAAAAATGTTTTATTGCAAAAGTGCCAAGATTAACAGGTAATCATCCTTATCCTCAGAATTTGTGGAAATTATATGGGTTTTATGTGGATGGTCTTTTTAAATCTAGGTATTATTATTTCATATTTTTCTATTATTTGATTCTCATTTTTGAGACCCGAGTTTGGAATCAGATAGATTTTGATTCAAATCCTCATTTAGTGGTTTATGAACTGTCTGATCTTAGCTACTCAGTTTCTAAAACTTACCACTTAGAGTGTGCTGAAGATTAACTAAGATAATACATACAAAGCACTTACATAAATGACTAGATCCATGACTGGATCATGGCAGGTAGACCACACCTGTTAACTATTAAAGATAACTTCTTAGCTATTTTAGATTGTGTATTTGATATAAGATACAGATTAAATTTAATACCATTAGAAGTAATAAATGAATATTATTTTTGCATTTTTTAAATTATGTCACTTTAGCCATTCTTTTTGCCTTTTTTGCTCACAGGAATATATCACACCTTAGATATGGTACAGGGGGCAAAATCTGCAATGTAACATTAGACAACCTGGCTGTCCTCCACTCTTACTCCCTACATCTCACCTGCTTTTCTCCTTTATGTACGAATACCTGTTCACTTAAAGGGGTCAATGTTATGGGAAGCAATGACTATTTCTATGAGAGTATTGCTTAGTTGAAAACACTTAGAATTTTGTTCTTATGAACATTATAAGCTTTTTGCTATTTGTAAAACTTATTCTAACAGACTGAGATTTAGGAAAAATATCAGAACATAACCACTGTATTTTTACTGTGCCAATAACACATAAATAGAACATTTATATTTTCTGTATAAAAATATTAAATGTATTTATATTTTATAGAAAAGAGGGATTATTATAGCATTACATTCTGATATAAAGAAATTCCCATATTAAGAATATTTAGCACATCTAAAATTGGCACAAAATCATGGTATTAGTGAGGAAAAGTACTAGGAATATATAGCATTAAGTAGTCTAAATACTTTTAAAGGCAATTAAGCTACATGCACTATTCATTATCATTTAGAAGATAACTTTCTATTATCCAGCTAATTTTAAATAATAATTTTTTATGAGTATCTGCAACTGAAACAGTATTTTCAATGTGTAGGTAGAAAACTACACATTGCAAATGTGTAAAGTTGTATAAAGTTGAAGGCTTGTTTGAGATTATGAACATGAGTAAAATAATTCTGACTAAAGGTGTTTTTCTCAACAGAGTATCAAAGTAATCTAATTGTACATATGTACAGGGTATATATTTACTTACAAATATCTGTATAACAGTAGTAGATAATGAATTCTTACTTTAATATTGTATATATTAGTTTAAGATGTTTCTTTAATGTGTCTTTAAAAACCATAGGTAGTGCTAGTATGGTTCAAGATTAATTATGAAATTAAATTACTATGATAGTTGAGTAATATGATCCAAAATGAGTTATATAGTTAAGAACATTGTTAGCTATCCATGGTCTAAAAGTATCAATGTATAAGAAAAGCAAATTTACCAATAGAAATTCTTGCTACTACAAATATATAAATACTATATTCTAATCTAAACTCTTTTGAGATTTTTTCTACAAGTTTTACTGGACTTGTAACAACATATTAATAGTTTAGTCATTTGGTTTTTAAGCTCCCAAACTGAAAACTGTTTTATGGATGGCAATTGCAAATAGCAGGACTAAAAGCAATAGTGATGACTTTGAAAGCTGACTACATAAGATGTCACTTTCCTGTAATAGTTACTGGTAAATTTTAGAAACTTCATATAGAATAGATAAAAAATAAGTCAGTTGTTAAAATAACTTATTAAAATATGTGCCCAATAAAATGCATTAATCTTTATTGTAATACAATTGTTTTTTTAAAAAAGTTATTTTCTGTGTTTCCTATGATCACAGGAAGTTTATAGTTACATTGAAAATCTTTATCTTAAAATAGGTCTTGAGAAATGTAAGCACATGCAATTGTATCTGCACCTATAAATGAAAATTAAGAATGAGTTCAACAAAACAATTCCTTTCAGGACAAATTTTTGTTTTCATACCTTCCTTCAAATGAGAAAACTTAGATGGCCTTGCCTCATCAGAGAATGTGCAGGTCCATTCCAATATAGGGGATCCCAGTTATCTCCATGGCAACAGCCCTTGATAAGTTAAAAGGCAACTAGATCCACAAACACAAAGTTTTAAGACTACTTAGCACTATTAATTCCTTTTCAACGTACAGAGCTGGCCAAGCAATTTAGAATTCTCCACAGCAAAAGTTGAGCCTTTTAACAAACTTGAAATTGTTAACTTTGTCAAAAATGCTAAGTTGGATAGCTTAGCTATTCATTTATAGAAAATGAATAAGATTTCTGGCAACACCCAGAAATCCTTTCTTGGAATATAACTCCTATTTTAAAACAAATAAAAGGGATTCGGAGAGGATGCTGAAGGAGGACTCTTAAATGAATCTGTACACTTTAGTTTAAAAAGTGGGGTGGGTGGGTCAGGGAGGAGAGTAAAGTGGTAAGGAGGGTAATAAACAATTTCTTTCTCCAGCCTCAAATCTTTTGAGACCACAACTTTCCAAATGTATTATATAATCATCATTTAGCATTTAAAATTTGTCTAAGAATGATGGTTTCTAATCTTGCTACCTGAGGAAGGGCGAGGAAGAAAGAGGAAGGTCTATCAGTGCAGGTGAGGGTTGAGGTTGTACTGACCCTATTGTTCCTTTTCTCCTTCAGCATTTTGATCTGGAATGACCCGGCTACTGTGCCGGGTTCAGGAAGTCAGAGCTGCACGATTCTTTTGAAACCGGACAATAACCCAGTTCCCTTTGCCTCCCTCCCCTGCATCTTCTCCCTGTTCCCTGCCAACTCTCACCCACTTTAAATGCATCAAGCCCATTACCATCCCAAGAGTATCTCACAGATAAACACAGAACTTGTCTACTGACCATAGTAGAGAGAAAAACAAAATTAAAACTACTGATTTATCTGTTGCTTGTTTGTTTAACCATCCCCTCCTCCCAGCCCCCAACCCTTTGTGTGTGAGGATTCCCCTTTAAACCACCCACAGACCGAGCGTACGAGAAGAAATGGTAATTTTTGATTTAAAAGTTCACTTACCACGGCAACCTCATATTGCTTTGTCATGCTTTTTGCACTTAATTTTTCAAAACTGCTTGTGCAGGGCGCAGAACTGGGAAGGCAGGACTAAAGTATCTCTAGTAATCACAACAAAAAGGAGAGAACATTCACCAATCAGAATTACATTTAAATGCACAATCAAACCCCACAGCAAGATGCACGGTTCAGACCACACCAGGGAGGGGGGTGGGGGTGGAAAAAGCCAAGCTAACAAAACAAAAGGTAAAGGGGAGAGTTGAGTGATTGGAGGGGAAATTGATCCAAGCCTCCTTTTGACCATGAGCTGGCTTAAAACCACCAGCACCACCACCCCCCGCCCCCTGCACCCCCGCGATTACCCGTGTGACTGCACTTGCCTCCAGCCAGCTCAACTGCGGGAGAGGAAAGCCCCATCTAAGTTCACTAGCCCTGCCACAGTCTTCCACTGTCTGATGGGTTCGTTCAGGAAAACACTTCCAGAGGCATCCATCCACTTGAGGTCTGGGCTTGGCTGCGGCTGCGGGGCTGCTGGAGCCCGGGCTGCTGCGAGCAGCTGCTGGGATCGTTGCCGTCTCGTTCCTGCCTCATTCGCGCTGCACAATAGCCCCGGCTGGGTGCACCTCATTAAGCCAGCCGAGAGCCCCAGGAGCAGGGCAAGCAGTGTGACAGCGCTGCCCCTTTGTAATGACTGTGTGATGGATGCAACCAAAGGGTGGGGTCTGGGTGGGTCAAAACTGTTAATGACAGTATGTATCATTCTGTCTGTCCTCTAGGAGAGGGAAGCCCCCTGCCCTCCCTCTAACCGCGCCAACACACACACACACACACACACACACACACACACACTTTCCTCCCTTCTTCTCCGCCTCCCTGTGACATTTTCTGTTGTCAGCGTTCAAAAAAGTGTGAAAACTATCGGGTCGTTTCCAACTGAACAGATTACGGACAGCGAATTTATCCAAACACGTAAGGAAGGAGAAGAACTTAAAATCGAAAAATGAAGGCGGTGGGGGCGAGAAGAGCGGGGCGGAGTTGGGTGCGGAGCGGGACGTTAACCGGTGGATAGTTTGCAACTGTCCGCCAACTCGCATCGCCAACTCAGCGCGGCTCGGGAGGCGCGGGACGGTGCTTCCCAGCGCACCGCGTTCCTCCCCGGGCCCGGGACGAGCTTGGGGGCGGGCAGCAGGGTGCGAACAGGAGAATAAAACCTACTCGAGAGACCCCGGCCGCGGCTGGGATTGCGGGAGGGTCTCCTGCGCCCAGACCGCGCGCTGCAACCAGACCGAAAACGCGACCCACCCGGGAGGGGCTGCCAGAGTGCGGGAGCGAGTTCCAGGGGCCGATCCTGCCCGATCAGGCGAGGGGTTCTGCCCCCGGCCACTGGGTCCCTCTGGGACCAACGCCCCCATCTCGAGCGCCGCCCCACAGGTGCGCAGAGAAGTCACCACGTACCCCTGCCTCTTCTTGCCCCGCCTTCTGCCGACCTGACACCTGCTTCCCGACTCACTCCACCCTGGGTCTCACCCGTGCTGGCCCGGCTGCCCCGGAAGGCAGAAAATACATAAAAATGTCTCTCCTTTCGCCCTCTTTGTGGAGAATCTTGAACCTTTGCTTCGCTGCCTCCCTACTGACCCCACCCCATTGAAAATGTCCGTGGCTACTTTTTCTTCCTGCCTTCAGTCTTGTTAATGGCCCCAAGAACTCAGTTCACAGGCAGGGGTTTTCTTTTATAGAAAAGCCTTGCAGGATACTTTACACCCTGTGTGCACAAATAGGCTGTTATTTTACACTCAACTTTCCATTTCCAACTTACTGTGATGCTGTACGCTCTTGATGTGGCTGCCAAGCACCTTCCAAACATCCTAAGCGATTTCTCTGGAACCGCGTGGATGATATTTATTTATGTTTATTAGAGTTTATGGAACACCACATTCCTGACACTATGTAATCGACTTCTGTGTTTTTATCATTGATGCCGTATAGCAGCTAAGAGAAAGGGGGGAAGCAGAGAGAAAACAGGGCATTTATATCTAATGAAGCATCTCTCCCTTTTTATGTTACCTATTTATTTATTAATCACTTAAAATTTGTGTATGTAGGTTTGCAGGCTGATCTAGGCCGTGGGATAGCATTAAAGATTTTATGCCACTCCTCAAAGAGCTTCTGATTCACAGGGAAGGTAAAAGAGCCGGCTGTTCTTAATTGCTTCTAATAAGAAACCACTTTTAATAAATGGGAAGGAGAGACCTTGTCAGAAGACTTTCAGCAAAGGAAAGGAACAGTGTGGAGCTGACTTCAGTGGCTCTTTCAGGCCATAAACGTTCAAGGCCATAGAAGTCTTCCCCTTTTTTTAACCCATTACTTTCCCCACCTTTTTACAATTCTGTATTTTGAAGGTAGTGCCGGACTTCTGTTCACATACTTCCTAGATTTAAATATAAAGGCAGGGTTGAGGGGCAAGAGAAGACCAGTTGAAATTAGTGAGAAATCTAAATTGACTAATTTATTGACTAATGGTAACACCAACTTAATAAAGTTTGCCTAAGAGAAATCCTTAGTGATACACCTTAATGAGTAAGAATAAGAATTGTATATAATTATATATAATGTAGAATTATAGAATTAGCAAAATAATTGTCTCTATGTTAACACTTTAAGAGTATCTGAAAACTGTTCCTTTCAAACATTTACATTATTTTATTAATACTAATAATTTGCATAATGAAAAAAGAGGACTTTATAAAATTGTTGGGAGTCAAGATAGCAAATGAATTTTGTAGTATGTTATTAATTGTAAACATAAGAATAAACAATAAAAGCTTATATTAAAGCTTTTCATTTCCTCAGGACCTAGATGGGCAAAATACTACTTTTCTTGGAATACACTCTCTTGATTGAAAACTACTAGGACATTTTTGAAAATACAACTTTTTAGCTGACTGGACAAGAGTTTTTGTTTGTTTTGCAATTGGCTTTTCAATGAATTTTGAAGGCATCCTGGAAAATATTCACTTTACTAAATTCATTTTCCTCTGATCTCCCTTTCTGCTCCTCCAACCTTGAACTTTATTAGAAGAGGGAAAAAGGAAGGAATGGGAATGCTAACTAATGGAAGAAAGGCGTTTTCTTTGACACCTTAAAAAACAGACTAAAGAGATGAAAGACAAATTTAGAAATTGGGTCTTTTTACAAACAAAAATTTTAATATGTGTAAAAACAACCCCAGTAAGTATATGCATTAAATGCATTAACCTTGTGAAACATAAGATTGCACCTGGGAGAAGTTAACACAGTTGGAGATTATTAAGACATATCAACTCACTCAGCATTAATGAGCAAAACTTGAGCCTAGTGTGGAACACAGTTGTACTGATTTAGCAAGAATTAAATGTAAATAGAAATTTTTCTGGGAAGTGAAGATATATCAAGCCCAAAGAAAAACTATAGATATTTTTTTTTAAAAAAAAACTACTAACCTGAAAAAATATTTATACTACCAAAAGTTCCATGATAGCCTATATGATAGTGTCATTAAAACTTTGGAAAGAGGGTGTTTAATACCTGAACAAGGTAGTATGTTCTAGTTCCTATTTTTATTAGTATTTATTTCAGGCTCTGCTCTTCCTATGGCAGGGAAAAATAGAGGGCAAAAGAGTTTCTTTGGCATACATCAAGGACTACATTATAATCAATAAAAGCAAACCAAGTCTGGAAAATATATAAGCTAGGTATTAAATAAGTAATTCACTATGTATAACTCTCCTAGCAGTCGGTGAATGTTGAGAGTCACGTGAGGGCTTCAGCAACTAATGGAAATCAGTGGTTAATCCCAAGCAACCTTGGCTCTCTCCTTTCAGAAACTTCTCAACAAGTTCTGTGACATGTTAGAACAAGATCATTGTTTAAGAATTTAATGAAGATTTTAAAGATTGTCCTGCATGCTGCCTTTTAAGAGTAAGTTCAATATTCAGTCTTTCAGAAAGCATCTGTTTGCATGCTTTTAAGATTTCTTTACTGATGTTAGAGAGCAGTGTTTCTAGAGTCAGATAGAAATAGGTTCCTATGTTTCCAAGCTGGGTGACTTGGATAATACTTTTAACTGCTCTAGATCACACTTCCCTCTTAAGTAAAATTAAAAGAACAAGGACCAACTCCTACAGTTGTGATGATTTAATGATATGAAGTGTGAAAACACACGGCCTAGTAAAATGTCAACCCTTTTGAGACAGACATAATTTGGCTCATTCAACATGAATTCTTATCCTCCTCCTGCTTTGTCTTACTCTAATTTGGAGACTGGAAATTGGATATTTGATTTCTCAGTTTTCTTTGTAGCCAGTAGTGGTTGTTTGATATAGTTCGGGAAAATTAAATGTAAATTATGTATTTGCTGAGGAGTCTCCTGGACATACTTTTGCTTTCCTGATGAAAGAAGACTAGATACAATAGCCACCACCTTTTGCCCCTTTGCCTTACCCACTTCTTCCTACCTGGAATATTGTGTGATGTCTGGAGGTAGAGCAACCATCTTGCAATTATGAAGCAATACATGTAAGTTAAAGGCTAATCTCTGAAAGATGGTGAAAAAAGATAGGAAGAACCTGGGTTTCTGATGGCATATTCGAGCTGCAAGTCCCGGACTGCCTACCTTTAGAATCCTTGTTGCAGATGAAAAAAAAAAGAAAAAAACCTGCTCTTTATTTAAGCCATATTTAGCTGAATATGCTGTAACTTGAAGCTTTCCTAACTGACATATCTGCCACTGTTGTTGTGGTTTCCTGCTTGTAAATGAAATCTGCCTTGATTATTTGCGTGACCCTAAAGAATTCCAGGTAAAAGATTTCTCTGAGACTCCACCCATAACCAGGTCACTGATACTGGGTTAGATGATTGGCTCAAATTAGTGAACATGGAGTGGGTTTGCAAGGACCTTTTTGTTTTTAGGAAGTCTCACAACTGGCAATTCTTTTTGATGAAGCCCCATACTTGTTCTCTAATACACTGAACCTAAAGTTTATTATTGAGTCTAAATGTCTTTCCCCTTTCCTTTCATAATAAAATTTCCTTTTGCTTTTGTTTTCAAATAAACATATTAGGATGTATTTATCTTTGAATGTATTTATATTTGAATATTCACCTTGGAAATCAATAAATGTTTAATTGATGACTTTAGTTTGCTGCCATAACTCCATATAATTTTAAATGTCCTCTCCAGGAGTCATGTTTAAGCCAAGCATGATGACACGTGCCTGTAATCCCAGCTACTCAGAAGGCTGAGGTGGGAGGGTTGCTTGAGCCTAGGAGCTTAAGACCAGCCTGGGCAACATAGTAAGACTCTTGTTTCAAGCAAACAAACAAACAAACGAACAAAAAATCATGTTTAGAATTTGAATCATAATTTTATGGAATAGTAGCCAGGTAGCAATGTTAACAAATACCGTTATAATATATTCTCTGAAGATTGAATTTGATTTAGGAAAATATACAAAAAATTGTTCAGAGTCAAATTTAGTAAATTAAGTGAGCAATCACTTAAAATATTATTGTCATTTTAAAAACCCAATTAGATGTGTACACAAAATGATCAGATCTAAAGCAGTTCTAAAAATGTGTTATAGCATTGTTCACACAAGCATATGTCTTCCCAGGGAGAACGCTTTGGAGGCCCACACACTTGGTCACATGTGTTAGCTAAACACGTCAGTCTCATAGCTACTTTCAGTTGCAATTTCTTTGGATAAACCAGATGTTTCCTTTTCACCTTTCCCCTCCCATTCTGTCATAAATTTCTTACTCTGAAACAGGCTCAGTGTTCAATTGATTCAAAGCCATTTTTGTAGTACTATCACTTTACTCTAGTTGATTAAAAAACCATACAAGTAGCAAGACAGAATAGTGCCACAGATAAGATAGTAAGATTTCCAATCAAACAGAATTTTGTTTGAGCTCCAACCTTACTACTTACTAGCTGTGTGATTGAGTGATTATTTAATCATTTAAGCCTGTTTTTAATCTGTAAAATGAAGATAAAAATAGCACCTCTCTTAGAGAGTTGTCATGAATATTAAATAGTATAATAAATATGGAGTTTGTGTATAATGCTGCACATATAGTAAGTGAGCAACAAGCATTACTCATTATAGTATCATGTTAGACAAATAGTGAGGTCTTTGAATACTGAAAATATAAAGAATATTAGGCCATTTATAGGCATTGCTACCAATAACTGCAACTCTAAAAATAATTTAACTAATTATGAGTTAATTGTAGATAGTTAACATGGACTGATCTGGATATTTATCTATTATTTTGTTTGATGTAGTGGAAAGAAATTTGGTCCTAGAAAAACCAGTCCTAGTTCCAGGATGCGATAATAGGTAAATCTCTTTGTCTGTCTAAGTCTCATTTTCCACAGTATAATGTAACTAATACCTGTCTTCTCAGGGAATGGTCTAAAAAAATAGGTAAGAACTTAGCAATTACTTCTCTGTCCCTTGTTAATAAAGAATAGAAAACTAAGGCCAGGTGTGGTAATTCATGCCTGTAATCATAGCACTCTGGAAGGCCTAGGTGGGAGGATGGATCACTTGAGCTCAGGAGTTTGAGACCAGCCTGAGCAAGAGTGAGACTCCATCTCTACTAAAAATAGAAAAATTAGCCAAGCATTATGGTGCACAGTTATAGTCCCATCTACTTGGGAGGCTGAGGCAGGAGGATCACCAGAGCCCAGGAGTTTGAGGTTGTAGTGAGCTATGATGAACGCCACTGCACTTTACCCAGTGTGACAGAGACTCTGTCTCAAAAAAAGAGAAAACTAGATGCATTTTCTAAGAACCAGGAAATCACAATTAACTTGGAGTTTACAAATTATCTCCAGAGGTATTTCATTACTTGGAGAACTAAGATGCGAATAGAAGGTAAATGATTGTTTACCTAGTTCATAGATGATCTAAATCTGTTTATGACACATCAAGCGAGGTGATTAAACAAAAATTAGTTTGGGTGCAAATTACTCAACTGTTCTGAGCCTGTTACTTCATCTATGCAATGAGTAAGTGGAATATGAATGTACCTTTCAGTTATTCAATTGTTCCTAGTTAATTTTAACAAAATATCAAAGACAATTGTCTTATTGGACTCAACAAGAGCTTCCCCTCACTGACCTAATTGTATTTGTCACGGAGGGGGACAGAATGTATCTTTCGATGGTTTTTAGTTGATTAGAGTTTAATGGTTGGATCACAAAAAGGTTTTTTTTCCCCAGGAAAAAGGGAAAATCAAAGACCTCTAAAAAGCATTTAGACTTTTAAAATTTCATATTTTACTAATATTCATGATATATTTTAAATATATCATGAATATTATATGTTAATCTATGCAGGAAATAAAGTTTACTTAGAAGTAAAATTATATATGTTAAATTTTAATTTAATTGATTTTACATAGAGTAGAAGATTCTATTGCAGACCAATGGTTCTCAAAGCATGCTCCACAGTCAGCACCATCATCACTTGAGACATTGTTAGAAATGCAAATTTATTAGGCCTCATCCCAGACTTACTGAATCCGAAACTCAAGTGGACCCAGCAACCTATGTTTTAACAAGGCTTCTAGGAGATTCTAATGACGCAGAGCTGCAGTCTTGAGCAAAGGACTGTGTTCTTTGTAATGTGAATTTGAAGTGTTTCTCATGATGAGACGGAGTCCCTCTCCACACCCTTGGAATCTGGCCTAGTTTTATTAAGTGCTTTGACTGACAGAAAGTAGTAGCAGTAACAGTGTGCCAGTTCTGAACCTTGGCCTCAAGAGTCATTCACTTTTCTTCTCTTTGTACCCTGGCACCACCATGTAAGTGATCTTAGAATAGCCTCGTAAAACATGAGAGATCACATGGAAGACAGCCACTATCCCAGCTGAGACCATCCAGACCAGCTTATAGCCACCCAATTCCTAAACACATGAGAGAGCCCAGCCAAGATCAGGAGAGCTGCCTAGAGGACCCACATCTGATACATACGTAGGGCCAGCCAAGGGAATAGGAACTGCCTAGCTGACCCTTAGGCCCATATTGTTTTAAGCCACCGAGTTTTGGTATGGTTTGTATGTGAATTGATACACTCTACCCCAGTGTGTAGAATAGGTATTATTCCAGTCCTTAAGAACCTTTAAAATGGTTCAAAGTACAAGAACCTAATAACATTTCAATGAGGTTAAGGTATCATGTTGTGACGTGAGAACATTTGCTACTATGGAAAGTTTTTTACAGAATTGATCCATTATTTTAAGGATCATCAAGCAATCTATATATACACACCATTGCTAATTCTTACAACAACCCTACAAAGTAGAGATTATTATTAGTCTCATTTTATAAATGAAGAAATTGAGAGTAATATAGGTTGAATAATTCACTCAATGCTACACAGTAAGTGGTAGAGTTGATACTGGAACTCATTCTTTTGGTTCCAAAGTCCCTATCTTTCGTCTCTGTCCCATTGTAGGAACTGTGAGGCTATAAATACCTTCTAGTACAAACCCCTTATTTTACAGGTAAAGAAACCAAAGAAGTGGAATAACCTCAATTAGTTCATCTGGTTAAATTTACCCTCACCAAGTAAAATCTAATAAATATAGGCTTCAGTGAGAATTGGACTCAAGTATTATGTTTTGACAACAATAGGTATATAATTACAAGCTTGGATACTGCTTGTATAGCTTTTTACCATTCTCTGATGGGGACATTTAACTTTTACCCCACATTTAGAAGACACCTATCTCTGGGTAAGGGCAATATGTGGATCTTTATGTTAGAAGTTTTTAGTTTAGCATTGATTCAGCCTAAAGCTTTTTCTACTTTGACCATAATTTTCTAGTAAGCAGTTTCCTGCCTTGTTCTCTTTTTTCTTTGCTAGTGAGTATTAATTAGATCCTTGGACAATTAACTGCCTGGTATGCCCATGCACAGATCTTATTCAATGCCTGCTTGATACCTGCCTTTAAACTTCCCTGATACTAAACCACCATCTACCTGCCCGAATAACTGCTAATATTTTGCTACAGGATTTACTTGCCAGCTGTGTTTATGTCAAGTCTGCTCCTCTCCCCTAACCCCCTGACTCCCTCCCCACTCAAGATGAAAAAGTACTGAAACCTTCCTTGGAAGGTCTACCCTTTGGATAATGAATTTCTTGTTTGTTCAGGCATCCACTCTTTTTTGCACACTGCAGGCTCTCCCGTTGTGCTGTCCCACCCACCACCCAGGCCTCAGAAATGAACAGCAGAAAGAGGAAAATGGCCAAAACATGAGCCATGTGCCTGGCCCTGGGAAGACAGTGTAGTACAGGTATCCTGAGGGCAATGGCTTTTTTTTTTTTTTTTTTTTTTGAGACAGAGTCTAGCTCTGTCCTCCTGGGTAGCGTGCAGTTGCGTTATCATAGCTCATTGCAACCTTAAACTCCTGGGCTCAAGTGATCCTCCTGCCTCAGCCTCCCAAGTAGCTGGGAGTACAGGCACATACCACCACACATGGCTAATTTTTCTATTTTTCGTAGAGATGAGGTCTTGCTCTTACTCAGGCCGGTCTCGAACTCCTGAGTTCAAGCAATCCTCCTGCCTTGGCCTCCCAGAGTGCTAGGATTACAGGCATGAGCCACCACACCTGGCCTGCAGTGTCTTTTTCATTTTTGGAATTCTGAGGTTTCTATGAAGCAAAGCCGTGCAGAAGGAGCTGTAAGGTGCTGTTGGGAAGTAAGTTGCCCAAGGCAGCTACTTTAAATTTTGCCTAAGGCCACCCTATATTCATGGATATTTAGAAACATAGTCCAGGGAAGAAAATTGTGCCACGTTTTTATCTTTTATTTACTGTATCAATTGTCTATTGCTGATGTAACAAATTAACACAGATTTAGTGGCTTAATATAACCCCATTCAATACAAAGTTTTGAATGTCAGAAATCCAAAGTGGATCTTACCGAGCTGAAATCTTTCTGGAGGCTCTAAAGAAGAATCTGAGCTCCTAGAAGGCAGTCACATTCCTTGAATTGGGGCCCCTTTCCATCTCCAGAGCCAGAAATGGCTGGTTGAATCTTTCTCACATTGCATCACTCTGACACTGACCCTCCTGCCTTCTTCTTGCACTTAGAAGGACCCTAATAATTACATTGAGTCCACCCAGATAATCCAGGATAATCTTTTTATCTCAAGGTCATCTGATTAGCAACCTTAATTCCTCTTTGCCATATAATATATTAACACATTCTGGAGATTAGAATGTGGATATCTTAAGGGGGCCATTATTCTGCCTACCACATTTACATAGCGGGGAAATAAATTCTCATGGTAAACAAGTATCTGTAAAGTCATCTATTCTCTAGGATTCACAAAGACAAAATATAAATAAAAATGTGCCAGGCTCTTTAACCTTAGGGAGTTCGTGCAAGGTACTGAAAATTCTAAGGAGATTAAGAAGGGAATTACTATCCAGTAGCCTGTATGAATGTATCTTTTTAAAAGCCTATGTGGTTCTGTAGTTCATGTTCTGTAAGTGTTGGTTTTCACCCAAAGGCATCACATTTATATGTATAAGGAAAGAATTTATAAAAACTCCTAGTCCCCCACCCTCCCCCCACAAAAAAAGTGAGGATCAACTCAAAGAAAATGGGTGTAGGTATAAACAGAAGGAATAAAACAAAATATGGCTTTATAAAAGTAAAATCAGGTTTTTTTTTGCATTCTTATTAGAATGTAATAATTTTCAGTCTCAAAACCTTCATCATTTTCTCTGGCTCCAACCCTGGATCCCATCTATGCTGTTGATTTAGCAGCCAAGTCAGTAATTTAAGTGCTAGGAGTTATTCTGCATGCTAAATTCTGTTTACAGAATCAAAGGATTTTCAAATGGAACTGCTTATCTGGAATTTGGAGATGAGATCTATCCAAGTGCAGAGAAAAATCTTAAGTCTGAGAAATAATTAAATTACAACAC
This sequence comes from Eulemur rufifrons, assembly GCF_041146395.1. Lineage (NCBI taxonomy): Eukaryota > Metazoa > Chordata > Mammalia > Primates > Lemuridae > Eulemur > Eulemur rufifrons. Next base: position 243,616,614 of record NC_090989.1, read on the forward strand.
TTTTTATTGAGCTTAAAATCAGTTTGTCAAAAAAATTAAATGTCTCTCTGATTTTATCATTCCTGTTCATTTTTAAAAGAAAAATTACTTTATTGGTTTTGTAAATATAAACATTTGCTCATTTTGATGAGTTTAAGTCATGCAGAAAAGTAAAAAGAAGTTTTAAAAAATCACCTCAAATCCTTTTTTCCCATTATTAACATATAATACATGCTATTTTTATAAATAAATACTGAAGTAGAAAGAAGCCAAATGAAGCTTCAATGAATTGGAATGGAATGCTATACTTCAAATAAATGTTATATTCAGTACAAGATACATTATTTCTTAAGAGATACCTCCAAAGTTAAGAAGAGGTTATTAAATACACTAAGATGTTGAAATCATAGCTTTAAAATCTACATATTTTAATTGTAGATGGCATCAATTGCTTCCCTGCTCTCAAAGACATTAGCCTCTTCCTTTTCCTCTCCCTCACCTGCTTATTCTGTTATTTATATTATTATTTATATATTACCAAGGTCTATACATTTGCATTCATTCTATAATGATGTAGATATATTTTAAATTGATTCAGTGTTTACCTAAGACCTTTTCTCTTTTCCTTACTTTTCAGTCATTTCTTAAGTAGCTGGATTTCATTATCAAGTAATGTGATTTTGTCTATTTTTTGTTTTAGTTTGGTTTTGTTTTAATGAAAAAGGATGCGTGGATGTTTTATTCTTCAGACTTCTTTCATGTTTGAAGACGTCTGTCTGCTCTACCTATTGCAGTTGTCTGCCTTGTATGGATACAGGGATACTTTGTATACCTTGGAGGTCTATCATGTTGGGTTATAGTTCTCTTCCTTCCAAAATTTTTTAAAAATATTTTCCAGTGGTTTCTGTTACTGAGTGTTACTGTGGAATTGTAAGAGACCAACTAAGGATTTATCTCAGGGCTGAGTGTTTGTATCAAATTACCTTGGAATATATGTTCCTTTTCAATATACATATTAAACTTTTATTTCATTTCAGAGAAAGTTTCTTCATTGAAAAAAATATATACCTTTGGATACATTGCTGTGTTCCTCTGGGTTTTCTACATAAGAGACACTGGTATGTTGCTCAGATTTTGTCAGTTCTCCAGTTCTATGAACTTCTTTTCTTTTTGTTTAATTTCTCCTTTTTTAAAATCTGCATTTAGTATGATTATCCCATTTTTTATTGCTTGCTTTTGAAATTTATTATTAGTTCTTTAATGATATGGTTTCAGTCCTTTATTTCTTATTTCTCTTTTTTCCATTCTTCCATTTTTAAATTCATCTTTAAGTTCCTGTTTTATGCTTCTTAAATTACTTCAAATGGCAATGTACTTGCAGAGAAATTAATTCATTTTCTTGCATGATGTTTTTTCTAGGCTGGTCTTTTAAACATCCCCTTCTAATTTGTTTGCTTAGTCACAATGTTATTTCTTCTCATCTTGTCTGTGCTTGAGGATCTGTTCAGACCTACATTTATTTTCTCATAATGAAGAGAACTTTTTGACAACTTTTCCATTTTAACTACGATCAGTTTGTTTTCCCCTCTTATATAGAATTTGAGGGCTGGGCATTTAGTGTTCTAGATTTTTTTTTCTTGGAGCATGAGGGCAAAGCGGGGAATAAGGAGAGCTCAAAATTGCGTGAATATCTAGGCTCTGCCATCACTCTGCACATTTTGTTAAAGGTCTTCTACCAGGATTCAATGCACCCACATGGGCAGTGTTGTGTCTTACTCCTGTTAGAGATATACTTAAACTTAGGGGAGTTCTAAGTATAGACTTCACTTCCTTCAAAGAGAGAGCCCATACCATTGTTCACTTTTTTGTTTCACCTCCTTCTCTTTGGTGACCATTTCCACTACTCCCCAGTCAGAAGAAAGAAAAGATAAAGTTGTCCATTCCTCATGGTACCTTTCCTTACTTATGATGGTTAATTTTATGTATCAACTTGACTGGATCAGAGGGTGCTCAGATATTTAGCTAAACATTATTTCTGAGTGTGTCTGTGAGAGTGTTTACAGATGAGATTAGCATTTGAATCAGGAAGCCGGCCAAGTACAGTAGATTGCCCTCCTCAGTGTGGGTGGGCATCATTCAATCCTTTGGGGACCTTAATAGGATGAAAAGGTGGAGAAAGGGAAATTCACTCTCTACCTGACTTATGTGAGCTGAACACTGATCTTCTCCTGCTCTTGGACTGGGACTATTGGCCATCTAATTTTCAGTTGTTTGGATTCAGATTAAACTCTACCGCTGGGTTTCCTGAGTATTCAGCTTGCAGATAGCAGATTGTGGTACTTCTCAGCCACCATAATTGCATGTGCCAATTCCTCATAATAAATCTGTCTTTCTCTGTTTCTCTGGAGATAGTTTACTAATACAGCATTGAAGGAGAGCCATTAGCACTGTATTCTCGTGGTTTTATCTTAACTCTCTTAGTGCCAGAGGAGATGAAGTGGCTTCTCTGATGGGTAATGTTGCCTCTGACCTGGTGAGTAAATCTGTTTAATCTGGATTTTATTATAGTTGGTGGCCCATTTTGTTCTTACCCTAAACTATGTGATCAATTTAGCCTCTTAAAGTTATATATGTAATATTTATGTGTCTCATCTATTGGTATCTTGTGTTATTTCTCATTATTTCCCCTTCAAACTGACAAAGCTGGAAAGGCCCCCTGAGAGACCCCAACAGTACAGTTTGGGTAAGGATGGAGTGGGTTGGAGGTTGATGTTGTGAGACTCATTATGCTGCCCTGTAGAATCCTCTACTTATTTCTTTGGCCACCTTTTTTTTTTTAATGGCCTTGCTCTGAGCCCCATTCTTTATGTCTTTGTGTATGTGTGTGTATGTGTGTGTGTGTATGGCTGGATTTTACTAATTTTTTGTAGTCATTTCTTTAACTTACTTTTACTTGGTCATCTTTACATGGAAGTCTGAACTCATTTTTTCTATTTAATTAACTTGATTTTTTTGAATAGACAATACACAATACAAAATGCAAAAGATGAAAATGTGTGCACAGTGAAAAGTTAAATATATCTTGAAAGCAATTTCATATTAAAACATATTCAACTGCTGCACTCTTTTTAATTGTGCATAACATTTTCTTTTGTATCCATATATAATTATGTAACTCAGACACACAAGATGTAATAGCAATAAACTTTTGTTTCCTCCTCTGTTGCTTTAAAATTTTTTTTTTTTTTTTTTTGAGACAGAGTCTCACTCTGTTGCCTGGGCTAGAGTGAGTGCCATGGCGTCAGCCTAGCTCACAGCAACCTCAAACTCCTGGACTTAAGTGATCCTACTGTCTCAGCCTCCCGAGTAGCTGGGACTACAGGCATGTGCCACCATGCCCGGCTAATTTTTTGTATATATATATTTTAGTTGTCCATATAATTTCTTTCTATTTTTAGTAGAGACGGGGTCTCGCTCTTGCTCAGGCTGGTCTCGAACTCCTGACCTCCAGCGATCCACCCGCCTCGGCCTCCCAGAGTGCTAGGATTACAGGCTTGAGCCACCGTGCCTGGCCTGTTGCTTTAAAATTTATTCAGTGGGCACAATCTTCCCCTGCCTCTAGGTGGCAATTGGGCAGATCCTTATGACTTTTCAGCTCCCTCTTAGGAAATGATAGTCAGTCCTACAGTCACTTTGTTACAAATCCAGACTGAATTCAGAATGTACGTGCCAGAAATTGTTAAAACTTCAGAGATAAGTAATTCAAAATGGATTTAACACACAACCTTCTCTCCAAACAGGCTTTAAGCTGGAAGTCTGTGGAGGGAAAGGACAATAGAGTTATTTTGATGTGAAACTTCTCTTCTTAGTGGACCCTCTCCCACTTCACTCCCCACTCCTTGAAATTTGCTAGTCTCTAAGCACCTCCAGGGTCAGAGCTGGGAGAGTGGGGAAGGTCAGTAAGTATGGATTGGTCTCTTTCAAGCTGCATCCCTCATATCCTCTAGACCTGACATATGTTTAACATGGACTCTCCCTGGTGGACTTTGCAGAGATTCTCTGCTGGGTCCCACAAAATACAACCCCTTAGACACGGGAGATACACCTTTTCCTTCCCCGTTTCCCTTTCTATCTTGCTTCAGCTTATATTTCTCTGGCATTCTACCGTATGCAGTGGCTCAGTGGTGTGTCCCCTCATCCCAGATACCAGTAGCCCTCCTAGGTTAAAGTAAAGATGGTCTCAACTTGGTCTTTCTCTCCTGTCTATAGCTGGTCCCTAGAAAATCACATCTTTTCCCCTGACAATCTTGGAACTGTGGGCCACTCTCAACATAGCAGACCTCTTGACTTCACTAGCCAGTGGTTAGCTAGCCCTTTTTTTACCTTCTGAACTTCTCACCTCCCAGATAGTGGGGTCCGCTGCAGGGAACACATCTCAAGCTCCCTCACTGGCCAATGAAAGCTCCTTCCTAGAACCTTGCTGAGCCACACAGGCACCTGATGCAAAAGAAAAAGTGCACACCCCTATGCATACTTATCAAAATATCCTCCCATATTTTGAACCAAGTGGAAAAACGTTACAAACTCTCTTCACCCCAAACACACACATTCCAAATGACTATATGGAAAACCTCATGGTTGTCTAATCTGTTTGTGTGCCTTTGTCAGCCCACATAAACACACCCAGTGGGAAGGATACATGGCTGTTCTGCCCTGCAACAAGGGCTATTTGGAAATGACTCTTCTGTTGCACAATAATGCAAGTTCATAAAGCAAACAAACAACAGCCTGTATTTATTTACATTTTTGATATTTTCTTCAACATGGATTGTTTTTGCATTTTTATTTTTAAAATATTGCATTAAATTATTTATCCTGATTACTGTGTTTTGGCATCCCCTTAAGTTCTTTTAATAACAGCTTTATTGAGATATAATTCACATACATAAAAGTCATCTACTAAAAGTATACAGCTGAATGATTTTTAGTACAGTCTGAGAATTTTCAGCCAACAGAATTTTAGAACATATTAATCACCCCATAAAAAAACACATTAGCAATCACTCTCCCTTTCTCTCATCCTGCCCCCAGCCCTAGGCAACCGCTAATCTATTATCTGTCACTTTTGATATACCCATGAAAAATGAAAACATATGTCCACACAAAAATGTTCACATGAATGTTCATAGAACCATTGTTCGAATAGTCAAAGATAGCTCCTTTAAGTTTTTCATTTGCATCTGCTTCTCCCTTGAGCTGAAAGAAGGAACATCCCTCATGGAACATCCCTCATCCTCATTCTTGTCTCTTTACATCAGTGCAACATTTCTCTCCAAGGAAATACTCCTCTTTCCCTATTCTGAGCTGGTTTTTTTTTTGGTTTTTTTGTTTTTTTGGTTTTTTTTTTTTTATACAAAGTCTCTGTCACCCAGGCTAGAGTGCAGTAGCATCATCACAGCTCACTAAAACCTTAAACTCCTGGGCTCAAGTGATCCTCCTGTCTCAGCCTCCTGAGTAGCTGGGACTATAGGCCCCCACACTGAACTGGGCTAATTTTTCTATTTTTAGTAGAGATGGGGTCTCACTCTTGCTCAGGCTGGCCTCACCTTGATCCAGCTGAGATGTCCTCTAGTCTTGAAACTGGTTCTGAATAGGTAATGAAAAAGTAGTATAGATTAGCATTTTGGTTCACATTATATACTTGCCAGTTAAAAGTGAAATTACTTAAACTCTCTGAACTTCAGTTTCCTCTTCTGTAAAATTGAGAAATAGCATTATGTTCTCATGGATTTGTTGTAAGGTTTAAATGAATCAATTCTTATAAAGTGCTTGTAGTAATCCCAAATACTCAAAAAGTTAACTGTGTGATTGTTTTTAATTTTAAATTTTTTATTGTTGTAAAAAACACTTCATAAAATGTACCATCTTAACCATTTTAAGTGAACAGTTCAGTAGTGTTAAGTGTATTTATGTTGTTGCAAAATGAATCTCAGAATTTTTTCATCCTGCAGAACTGACTCTATATTCATTAAACAACAGCTCCCCATATCCCCTTTCTCTTAACTCCTGGTAACCATCATTTTACTTTTGATATCTAGGAATTTTAATACCTCATATAAGGGAAATCATACAGTATTCATTCTTTTGTGACTGGCTTATTTCATTTAGCATAATGTTCTTAAGGTTCATCCATGCTGTATTACGTGACAGGACTTCCTTTCTTTTAAAGGTTGCATAGAGTTCCAGTGTATGTACGTACCACATTTTGTTTATTCATTCATCTGCCAATGAACGTTTAGGTTGTTTCCACCTCTTGACTATTGTAAACAGTGCTGCTATAAACATGGGTGTGCAAATAACACTTCAAGACCCTGCTTTCAAAGGATATATATCCAGAAGTGGGATTGCTAGAGCATCAGATGGTAGTTCTGTTTGTAATTTTTTGAGGAATCATTATATATTTTTCATAGCTATTGTACCATGTTACAATCCCACAACAGTGTACAAAGGTTCCAACTTCTCTATATCCTTGCCAGTGTTTGTTATTTTCTGGTTTTTGATAGTAGCCATCCTAATAGATGTGAGGAAATATGTCATTGTGGGGGTTTTGATTTGCATTTCTCTTATCATCAATAATGTTGAACACCTTTTCACATGCCTGTTGACCAGGTATACATCATCTCTGGAGAAATGTCTACTCAAGTCCTTTGCTCATTTTTTAATCAGGTTCCTTAATTTTTTGTAGTTGCTTTGTAGGGGTCCTACATGTATTCTGGATATTAACCACTTATCTAACAGATAATTTGCAAATACTTTTTCCCATTCTGTAGAATGGCTTTTCACTTTATTGATTATATTCTTTGATGAACAAAGGCTTTTAAGTGTGATATAGTGATTGCTTTTGTAATGTTCTCTATAAATTCTGTAAATGTAAGTTCCAAAGACATATAAGAGTCTGTCTTTGGAACTTCATATATATCTCAGTGGAAATTTCAATTTTATAGTCTTGTTATATTTATTTAGTTGATTTCTTATTGATAGACATTTAAGATTTTCCCAATATTTTGTTATTACCAACAATTCTGTACTTCTTTTTATATGTGTCATTTTTCATTTATACAAGAACATCTGTAGGAAAAATGCCTTGAACTGGAATTGCTGAATAAAATGGTTTATACTTTTAAAATTTTGATAACATGTCACTTTATACTCTTACCAACAAATTATGAAAATGCCTATTTTCTGACACACAGAGCAATCTAATACAGTGTATAATTGAACATCCTGATTTGCCAATCTGATAAATAAAAATTGTATCTTATTGTCAAAATTGTATCTCATTTTCATTTTCACTTGCATTTCTCTTATTATAAGTGAAAGTAAAATTATTTCATACTTTAAAGACTATTTGTTTTTCCTTTTCTGTAAAGTTTTTATATGTCCTTTGCCCATTTTGGGAGACTGGCTTTTTAAAAAATTAAATGATATGATTTTTTTATATATTAAAAAAGCAAACTGTTTATTTGTAATATGAATGGTAAATATTTTTCCTGAATTTGTATATCTTGGACTTGGTCTATGCTGTTTATTATTATGCAGAAAATTTTGAGTTTCTATAATTTACATATTTTGTATGAATCTCTTTTTAATAATCATACATTAAAAGGCTTTCCACACTCTGAGAACTTTTATAGGTTTCTTTTTTCACAATACATTTTTGATCCATCTAGAATTTACTTCAGCACGAAGTATGCAACGCAGATCCACACTTGTGTTGTCCAGGTATTTATGTGCACACTGTTCAGAAAATAAGCCAATTATTTTTCTTTTTTTTAATACTTTCTTTATCATTTGTTATAGTCTTGTATGTATTTAGGTCTATTGATGTTACATTGGTATGTATGTATGAATTACATATGTACACGCATATGTATATATGAACATATATACACATACATATTCATAGGCCAAAGTCCCATGTTCTTTTTTTTGATAGTTTTTTTTTAATTTCGAAAATTAAGGGGGTACAAATGTTTCTGGTTACATGAATTGCTTTGTATTGCTTGAGTCATAGGTATAGGTTTGCCCATCACCCAAACAGCGTTCATTGCACCAACCAGGTAGGTTTTTGCCCACTCCCGCCTGCCTGATTTCCACTGAGTTTTACTTCCCTCTGTGCACATGTGTCCTCATCAGTTAGTTACAATTCAATTGTGAGTACATGTGGTATTTTTTTTTCCATTCTTGAGATACTTCACCTAGGAGAATGGTCTCCAGTTCCATCTAAATTATTGCAAAAGGCATTAATTCATCCTTTTTATGGCTGAGTAGTATTCCACACTATACATATACCACATTTTATGAATCCACTCATGAATTGATGGGCACTTGGGTTGATTCCACATCTTTGCAATTGTGAATTGTGCTGCAATAAACATTCAAGCATAGGTGTCTTTTTGATAAAATGACTTATTTTCCTTTAGGTAAATACCCAGCAGTGGGAATGCTGGATCTAAAGGTAAGTCTACTTTTAGTTCTTTGAGGAATCTCCATACTGTTTTCCATAGAGGTTGTACTATTTTGCAGTCTAACCAACAATGTATAAGCATTCCTTTCTCTCTGCATCCACACCAGCATCTATTGCTTCTGGACTTTTTAATAAAACACTTTATATTATTGAGGTATAATTGATAAACAGGAATTGTATATGTTTAAGGCATATAACTTGATTTTTTGTATTTATATAGTACACTTAAAAAATTGGTATATAATAATTGTACATATTTATGAGGTGCATAGTGATGTTTCAAAACAATTTATACTGATCAGATCAAGGTAATTAGCATACCTATAATCTCATTTATCATAACTTTGTGTTGGGAATATTCAATATCCTTCTTCTAGCTATTTGAAACTGTACATTATTGTTAACTATAGTCATCCTACTGTGCTGTAGAAAACTAGAACTTATTCCTACTATCTAACTACAATTGTGTTATCCTTTAACAAATCTCTCCCTATCCTGCTCTTCCCCCTTCACTTCCAGCCTCTAGTATCCTTTTTACTTCTTTGAGTTCAACTTTTTTTAAGATTACACATATGAGTGAGAACATGTTGGGTTTAACTTTCTGTTACTGGCTTATTTCACTTAGGAAAATGTCTCCCAGTTTCATCCATGTTGCCACAAATGACAGGATTTCATTCTATTTTATGGCTGAATAAGATTCCACTGTGTATGTATACCACATTTTCTTTACCCACTTATCTGCTGTTGGATACCTAGGATGATTTCATATCTTGGCTACTGTGAATGGTGCTGCAATAAAAATGGGGGTGCAGATGTCTCTTTGATATGCTGATTTCCTTTTCTTTTGTTAAACACCCAGTAGTGGGATTGCTGGATCATATGGTAGATCTACTTGTAGATTTTTGAGGAACCTTTATAATATTCTTCATAGTGGCTATAGTAATGTACATTCCTACCAACAGTGTATAAGAATTCCCTTTTCTCTACGTTCTTGCTACCATTTGTTATTTTTTGTCTTTTTGATCATGGCCATCCTAACTAGGATGCGATGATACCTCATTGTGGTTTTGATTTGTATTTTTCTGATAATTAGTGATGAGCATTTTTTCACATACTTTTTGGTCATTTGTATGTATTCTTTTGTGTAACTTCTATTAGGATGACTTGCCCATTTTTAAATCGGATTACTTTTTTTTTTTTTGCTGTTGTTTGGGTTCCTTATATTAATATATTCTGGCTATTGATCCCTTGTCAGATAGATAACTTGCAAATATTTTCTGCCATTCTGTAAGTTGTTTCTTCCCTCTGTTGATTGTTTCCTTTGCTATGCAGAAGCTTTTTATCTTGATGTTATCCCATTTGTCTGTTTTTGCTTTGGTTGCCTGTGGTTTTGAGGTCTTACACAAAGTATCATTGCCCAGATAATTGTTCTCAAGCATTTCCCCAATGTTTTCTTCTAGTAGTTTTATAGTTTCAGGTCTTACATTTAACTCTTTAATCCATTTTGATTTGACTTTTGTATATTGTGAGAGATAGGGGTCTCATTTCATTCTTCTGCATATGGTTATCCAGTTTTCCAAACCCCATTTATTGAAGAGACTATCCTTTTCCCATTATATGTTCCTGGTACCTTTGTAGAAAATGAGTTGGCTGTAAATGTGTGGCTATATATCTGAGTTTTCTATTCTGTTCTATTGGTCTATGTGTCTGTTTTTATGTCAGTTATCATGCTGATTTGGTTACTATAGCTTCGTAGTATATTTTGAAGTTAAGTGTATGATGACTCCAGGTACTTTTTGCTCAGGATTGCTTTAACTGTTCAGAGTTTTTTTGTGGTTTTATACAAATTTTAGAATTATTTTCTCTATTTCTGTGAAGAATGATATTGATATTCTGATAGGGATTGCATTAAATCTGTAATTGCTTTGGGTTGAATTATCACTTAAACAATATTAAATGTTTGGTAGAATTCACCAGTGAAGCTTTCAGGTCCTGGGCTTTTCTCTAATGGGAGACTGTATCTTATGGCTTCAATCTCATTACTCATTATTGGTTTGTTCAGGTTTTCTATTTCTTCACCATTTAATCTTGGTACGTTGTCTGTTTGCGGAAATTCATCCATTTCTTCTAGGTTTTGGCATATAGTTGTTTATAATACTCTCTAATGATCCTTTGTTATTTCTGTGACATCAGTTATAATGTATCCTTTATCATCTCTGATTTTATTTATTTGGGTCTTCTCTTTTTTTCTTAGGCTAGCTAAAGGTTTATTGATTTTGTTTATTTTTTCAAAAAACCAACTTTTTGCTTTGTTGACCTTTTGTATTTTTTAGTCTCAGTTTCATTTATTTCTGCTCTGATCTTTCTTTCCTTTTAATAATTTTGGGTTTGGTTTGTTCTTGCTTTTCTAGTTCCTTGAGGTGTGTTGCTTGAATGTTGATTTCAAGTCTTTCTACTCCTTTGGTATAGGGATTTATTGGTATAAATATCCCTCTTAGAGATGCTTTTGCTGTATCCCATAGGTTTTGGTATGTTGTGTTTCCATTTTCATTTGTCTCAAAGAAATTTTAAATTTCTTTTATAATTTTTCTATTGACCCATTTATTGCTCAGGAGCATGTTGTTTAATTTGCATGAATTTGTATAGTTTCCAACATTCCTTCTATTATTGATTTCTAGGTTTATTCCACTGTGATCAGAAAAGATACTTGACATGATTTTGATTTTTAAAAATTTCTTAAGACTTGTTTTGTAATCTAACATATGATCTATCCAGGAGAATTTTCCATGTGCTGTTGAGAAAAATGTATATTCTGCAACTATTGGATGGAATATTTTATAAATGTCACTTAACTCCTTTTGGTTGAGAATGTAGTTTCTTTGTTGATATTCTGTCTAGATGTTCTATCCATTGCTGAAATTAGGGTGTTGAAGCCTCCTATCATTATTATATTGCAGTCAACCTTTCCTTTTAGGTCTATTAATTTTTTTTAATATTTGGTTGCTCTGGTGTTGGGTGCATACATTTTTATATATACAGGCAGTCCCTGGGTTATGGGTGACCCAACTTATGGTGTTCCAAATTTACAAATAGGCACCTAAGGATCCCCCATGAAGATAATTTATAATTAAATAATTAAATTAATAATTTAGGAACTAATTTCTTCCATGCATAGAAACAAACCTCCTAAAAATTATTTTGTTGATTATTCTTATTGTGAATAAAAACCAAACCTCTATGGTGTAAGAGGTTCATTGATGAGCATCTTTATGCTAGTGGCTAGTCTCATTGTTTATATGGTTGCTTACACACAGCATCGTTTCTTAAGATTTTTATTCAATTTAGTGAGTCTGTGTTGACCCTTATGACCATGCCTTCAAAGTTAAAAGTCCACGGCAAGTCCAGGTGAGCTTGCTATGAAGAGAAAGGTGATTAAGATGGAAATGAAAGTAGAAATAAGCATTCAGAGAAAGGCCAGATGCCATCATTCATGGGGAAAGCATTGGACGTCAGGCGTAGAACAATTATAAAGGATAAAGTGAGAATAATGGAACATGTGAAAGGTAGTTAGTGCTCCAATGAAAGCTTCATTTATTACTAAGAAATATAGTGAATTAATTTTTGAAATGGAAAGGTTATTGTTGATTTGGTTAGGTCAAAATATGCCTATTAGCCTAGCATTGATGCAACATTAGTTGCGTGGTAAGCTTTAGTATTCTTCTATGAAATTTCTCCTCTCTCCTATCTAAACTTTTGTATGAATTTGTTTTTATGCTCTGAATTAAAAGAAAGAGCACAATAGTTTCTGTAACTTATTATTATAGTACAGAGGTAGTATTATACTGTATCAGCATTACCATATATGAGCTGTTATAGTATTGTTATTATTAGTATTATTACCATATATGCGCTGTTCATCAGGGATTTGAGTTACATACAAATCTGACATTCTCCAGAATGTATCTTAATATTTTTTCTTTGTTAAAATTCTCACTTTGTTCACACATTGCACTCCTAACCTTGACAAGCATCTTTATGAGAATTATTTTATAAATTCTCCATCAGATAACTCATATATCTTTATTTCATGAGAGTTGATTCTAGAGATTTATCTTGTTCTTTTAGTTGAAGCATATTTCCCTGTTTCTTTGTTTTCCTTGACTTTTGTGTTGGTTTGTATGTGTTAGGCAAAACAGCCACCTCCCCCAATATTCACATACTGGCCTTATAGAGAATCTGACCCCCATCAATCAGCCTGGCCAGAGATTCTGGGTACCTCTCTAACCTTTGCTCTTCTAAACCACTATCATTGCTCTTACTGACCCCCAGGAGACCAGAGTATGCCATGTCCTGCCAGTGTCCTGAAACAGATGAGTTACAAGCCGGTCTGTCAGGCAGAAGTTGGACAAGTCAGGGTGAAGGAAGACTAGGTGTGTAGTTTAACTCCTTCCAGAGAAAAGCTGGAGGCTTCTGTTTTGTTGATGGAATAGCCAGAAGATGAGCCACAGGAAGTGCCTCCACAGTCACTTAAGCTCCCAGAGAACTAGTGATTGCCTTCCCCATTAGATCCTAGAGACAGGGTAGTTAGAAGCCAATCTTTGGGCAGCATCCTGAAAAGTCAACACTTACCTGTGCAGTCTAACTTTGTTTAGGAAGAAGTTGGGAGCTGCGCTTTCTTGCCTGCTTGCTCTGCACTGAGCCTGGAGGAGGAGCTGCAAGAAGTGCTCATGCATCCTTTCAAAGCTGCCTCTTTTTTCCTTTGTTGTCCCAGGCACTAATGAATGATAGACCACTAGCTCCCAGAGACAGACGAGTTAGGAGGCAGTCCTTCAGGTGTCAACTGGAAATGTTGGGGCACTAGACGTGCTGTCCAAAGTTTTTGCTCCTTGAGGAGAAGCTGGGAGTTAGTGGTTCCCTCCTACTTGTATGACACAGTGCTGAGGGTGGGATTTATGGCAAGCGTTTCTCAGCTTTTCCTATCTGTTTTGATGTGAATATTTTCTCAGTCACTCCATGTGCAGGAGGAGTCTCTCAATGAGTTTCTAGATATCTCACAGAGGAAATTGATCTATGTGTCCCGTTTATTCAGTCCGTCTGTGGGTGGAGAGAGAATATGAAACTTCCTATTCCGTTATGTTGCTCACTTCGCTCTCTTTCCTACTCTATTAATTATTGTAGTTTTTCAATGTCTTAATACCTGGAATGAGGAGGATTCTCTACTCCTACTTCAGTACCTTTATTGTTTAGCATTATCTGTCTATTCTTGCTTGATTATTTTCGTATGAATTTTAGAAGCTTGTGGAATTCCAGAAATGTTGTCTAACTACTTACATAGAGATAAAGTTAAAATTCAAAAATTAAAGAGTGCTTTCCCAAGCGGCTGCCAAAGATGGCAAAGGGGCAGGTCTTGGTGCTGCATGGCAGAAGCCATCTCCTGGGCTGCCTAGATGGCCATCGTGGCCAAACAGGTATTTCTGGGCTGGAAGTAAGAAAAAGGTTAAAGTACCTGGCTTTCCTCTGCAAAGGGATGAACACCAACCTGTCCCGTGGCCCCTACAATTTCTGGGCCCCCAGCTGCATTTTCTGGTGGACGGTGCGAGGCATGCTGCCCCACAAGACCAACTGAGTCCAGGCTGCCCTGAACCACCTCTAAGTGTTTGATGGGATCTCACTGCCATATGACAAGAAAAAGCGGATGGTGGTTCCTGCTGCCCTCAAGGTTGTGCATCTGAAGCCTATGAGAAAGTTTGCCTACCTGGGGCGCCTGGCTCACAAGGTTGGCTGGAAGTACCAGGCAGCGACAGCCATCCTGGAGGAGAAGAGGAAGAAGGTCAAGATCCACTACTGGAAGAAAAAGCAGCTCACGAGGCCACGGAAACAGGCCGAAAAGAACGTGGAGAAGAAAATTGACAAAAACACAGAGGTCCTCAAGAACCATGGACTCCTGGTCTGAGTCCAATAAAGACTTTATTCTTCATGCGTGGCCTGTCCTGTCCATCCTCCACTGCCACACTGGGATGTAGGGGACCCAGGGGTGGCAGTCCAGGTGCCACAGGCAACCTGGGACGTAGAAAGCTGGGGACAAGGAATGGGCCTCAGACACTGCATGTCTGTAAGGTTAAATAACTCTAGGACTTGTGCAGACATAATTTATTTATGACTTGTTTGTGAGAGTTTTAGAAAACCGATAGAACCACCAGTTACCTAAGTTTCAATAATAGGAGGGGAGCCGTGCCTTGTGAATGGGGCATCTGGTTTAACTTCTCCCTTGGTCGTATACTATGCTCTGCAGCTGGTATAATGTGAGAAGACGCTTAAGGGGACAGTATGAGCTTGGTGTTGTGCAAAGTATTTATACATGTACAGAATGGAAAGATAAGATGTGCAACCAGGGAGTTACAGGTATGACCTTGTTCCTTCCCTGTATTTTGTGATCCAGAAACAAATAAATTGCTTTCAGAGAAAAAAAATTAAAGAATATTAAACTATGAACTTAAATTTTACTTTCCAGAAACATGGAAACATATGGTAACATGTATGTTATGTCTTCCCATATGTTTACCTCCTGTTTTGTCTTCATCAGTGGCATTTTAATGTTTTCCTTGTATCAAGCTAATATGTTTCTTGTTAAGTTTATTCCTGGTGTTTTATCTTTTTTGTCATTATTTTTAATTGGATCTTTTCTTTCACTATGTCTTCTAATTTGTTGATTGAATATATGAAGGCTATTTATTTATATATTAGTATTATACCTAGTCATCTTACTAATGTTTGAAATAGCTTTCTAGCTGATTCTCTTGAGTTTTCTAAATAGTTTTAGGATCTACTAAAATGATAATTTATTTTCTCCATTCCAATATTTATATCTCTTACTCTTTCTGTTATCTGTTTGCGTTGCTAATGTCTCCCTCACAATGATTCTGCATCGTATGTCACCATGATTTGCTCTGTCACTTGCTTTAAGTCTCTACTAAAATGTTGCCTTAGCAGAGAAGCTATCCCCAATCACTTAATTTAAAATAACAATGTCCCACCCTTTACTCTAACCTACCTCACTCTATCTCTCTTATCCTGCTTTATTTTTTGCCCATAGCAGTTTTTCCTATCTGGTATTTGATTGATTATTTATTCATTGTTTTTTCCTTAATACTGTAAACTCTATGGACTGTGGTATTTATTTTGTGCAAAGATTTTTTTCCCCTCTGACTAGAATAGTGGTTAGCACCACTTGGCTCTAAATAAATATTTGTTAAATAAATGCACGAGTGTTAAACAATAACAGTGGTAAAGAATATGTTTTACTTATTCCTTAATAGGAATGTGTCTATTGCTTTCCCATTGAGCTCAATGCTGTGTAGTTGGTATTTAATGTTTATTTAAAATCTGTTTTTTTAAAAGCAATAAAAGGATTTCTGAAAATTGACCTTTATTTTTCGTTCACTGTTTTAATTTTTTAATGAAATTTTTTTCTTAGCATTTAGGCCCATTTACCAACTTGCATAGTTTAATATTAGTATTTAAGCCTTAATAATTGTATGACTGAAGTTTAGTGTTTGGCTTTGGGTCTTACCACTATCTCATTGCTGTTTTGGCTTGACCTTTTCTCTCAACACTTTTTTATTTTGCTCCACTTTGAATGTAACACCTATAAAGAGAAGTGCACAAAATATAAATGTGTAGCTCAATGACTTAACACAAAACAAAACTCATAAAACCACTATGCAAGTCAAAAAATAGAACATTAGAAGTATGAATTGTGCCCTTTCCCAATCATTCCTGACTCTGCACACTATTTTGACTTCTAACATTATAATTTAGTGAATTTGTTTTTGAGCATTATATAAATGAAACCACAGAATATGTATTCTTTTGTTAAACATTATATGATTCATTATAAAATGCATCCATGCTGTTACTTATAGATGTAGTTTTTTCATTTTTATTGATGTATTAGGATATTGCATTGTGACACTATACTATTTCTTCCAGAATTCCCAATCCCCTCTCCCTACTCCTTAAACAGGGTTAATTGTTATTTGCTATTTTTCCATTTTTCTTTCCCCATAGAGACTGTCTCTTTCTCACTGTTAACCATAATTATTATCTCTTGCTTTTCTTTTATTCTTGATGTTTCAAGGGTCCTATTTTTCCTTAGCCTTTCTGCTCTTAATCACCCTGACTCCTTGTTCTATTCTTTTTTTTCTCCACAAACTCCTCCACCCCATTAAAGAAAAAACAAAACTAATGCAGAATATTATGATAATGAAGAAAACATGGCAATCACAAGCTAAAGTAGTGTACAATTAAACTGTTAACTTCTATTTTTTAATTTATTGAAAACCTTTTTTCACAGAAATATCTTAGATTTGGAATGATGTTCCTTTTTTTTTTTTTTTTGAGACAGAGTCTTACTCTGGGTAGAGTGCAATGGAGTCATCGTAGCTCACAGCAACTTCAATTTCCTGGGCTCAAGCCATCCTCTTGCCTCAGCCTCCCCAGTAGCTGGGACTACAGTGGGCGTGCCATATCGCGCAGCTAATTTTTCTATTTTTAGTGGAGATAGGATCTCCCTTTTCTTGCTGAGGCTGGTCTCAAATTCCTGAGCTCAAGCAATACTCCCACCTTGGCCTCCCCCATAGTGCGAGGATTACAGGCACAAGCCACTGTGCCCAGCGGAATGATGTTTCTTTGTCTGACTTTATTTTAGAAAGACACAAGTTAGCTCTTTCTAGCCTCATCCTTTGTAGTTTTAAGTGTGCCAACCAAAGTATTTAATAAAATACTTTTGATGATATAGGGGAATTAAAGTAATTTAGAAAGCAAATGTATCTTATTTGCATGAATATAATTATGTATTAAAGATGTGATTCACATAAATCATTCCTTTAGGGGGATATCTTATTGTTTCATTGGAACTTAAACTGAAAATAATTCAAAATACTATTTGAGTGGCATTAACTTCAAGTATTCTCTCAAATTTTGTGATGATTTTGTTGTTGCTATCTTTTAACAGCAGGAATAACTTTGTATTAATCTAAATTTAAATATTAACAATATGTTATCTGCAAGAAACATCTTAACCTGCTTATTCTACTAATAGCATTGCTCACTTTTGCTTTAAAAATGAGAACTGTCTCTGACAAAAATTTGTTGGAGCTATTTTCTGTAGTAAAAGGATGGAAAACCATTAGGCCTGTTTAGTTGGCTCCAGGTTTTGAAGTAATTTAATTGAACTTGTTCTCAAGTTTAACCTGTAGACAGTGTGGAGAGAAGATTCTCTGATATCTCAAATGAAGACAGATCAGAAGATCAGTCCTCTTGCATATTGAATGGATTCTCAGAGCAATAGTGTTTACATTCATCTACAACTTAATAGTTGTGAAGTGTGTTTCAAAAAGAAACAAATAAAAACAAAGTTATTCACTATCCTCACACCTGCAGAATATTTAGAAGTAAATGATAAAGCAATCATTTTCAGAATACTAAATTTTCAAATGAGAAAACAATAAGCTGCTTTTCTAGGAGGGAGAGTTGGTTTTCTATTTTTGTTTAAAATCTATAATATTTTATTTCCTGTTCATTTTGCTTTGTTTTTTTTTTGTCATTTTTTATTGATTTACAATAGTACATATTTTGGGGATACATGTGATATTTCGATACATGTATACAATGTGTAATGATTAAATCAGAGTCATTGGGATATCAATCACCTCAAACATTCATCTTTTCTTTGTGTTGGAAACATTATATTTTTCTTTTCTAGCTATTTTGAAATTTTCAATAAATAATTAACTATAATTTCCCAACTGTACTATTGAATACTGGAACTTATTCCTTCTATCTAACTATATTTTTGTACCCATTAACCAACTTAGAATTAGTCTTTTAGATATCACTAATAATGGTCGATTTATTTTGATGTTACAACACAGGTAAAATAATCTTTTCTATTATAATTTCTTTCTTATTAATCCATATGGGTCTATAAACTAAGCCAATTCTTGATAAATATATATATAATTTAAATTATTAATTAAAACATTATGTACAAAGGGCTATTAATATTTTTCCTTCTATTCATTTTCATAAAACAAAATAAATATCCACTGTGCAGTAAACTGAAGTAATTGTGTGTGTAAATCTATGCTTATATGCAAATATATTTTATGTAAATTTGAATATTTTATAGGAAAACTAGTGAAATATTTAATGTGCAAAAGTTATACACTATACACTTTCTAGTTAAATCTCTTGAGAGTGGGTAATCATAAGAGACCTTTCTTGAGATAGCTATAGAGGTGAAAAATCTGGAGAGGCTTCCATTTAAATATACCCACTGAAAACATATATTTATACGTGTTCTTTCCTAAGATTACATTAAAATAGAAAAGATATAAATTCACAAGGACAAATAGAGTGTGAGGGGAGACAAGTTATTTATTAATGTTGCAACTGGTATTTTGACCAATTTTTAGTTTAATGTTAGTTATCTAAACTGGTGAAACTCGGGGACAACAATTATTTTTGGAGGAATTTAAGCAATTGGAACTGCCTGAAAAGTGAAATATGTTTCCTCGTTAGAAAGAGAGTTTCCCTTCATTGGTGAGCCATTAAACAGAGATGGAATCTCCACTTATGGAAATGTTATTAGAGGGCATTTGATGAGGGTATGTGCGTTTTGTAGAATAGACTGGAGCTGGGGGTGGTGAGGCAGAAGGGGACTAGAGGCTTCCTGTAGATTTTTATCCCAAGAGTATCTGTGATTAAAAAATTGTAAAATCCCTTTATCATTTACAAACCTAGTGTATCCTATATTATCACTTTTAAAATCTGAACAGTCATCTTTATGCTAATTGATAGCAACTAAGAAATTAAATTTAATGAAATTTTTGAGCACCTGCTAGTTTTTATTTATTTTGTTTTTTATACAGGCAGCACAATTCGATGATTGTTTAAAATAAAGAAAATAAGACACTTATTTTCAAATAACTTCCCTAGGTACTTAAATTATGTTGGACTTAGTGCCAAAGATTTCAGTTTACTAGCAATTACTGGTGCTTTACTTTTTAGAGAAAAATAGAGGGCATAAAACAAGAAAAAAAAGTCAGTATTTAAAAATCTAGAAAGTTGGTTAAGGTGATTTTCTGTTTAGAGTCAGTTAAACCTAGGTTCAATCCCAAGTTTGCCATTTTTTAGCTATATAACTGTTAGCACATTGTTTACCTTTTTTGAGTCTGTTTCTTTGTCTATAAAATGTGGAAATAAAATCTACCGTAGGACTTTTGTGAGTATTTAATGAGATGAAGCATGTGAAAGATGTAGCACATTGTTGCCTTGTAAACACTTAATAATCATTGGCTATTAATGATAGAACGATGTTAACATGCAGACAGGTACCCCTGTGCATAACAGGTGTAACCTATGATAGGTCAAATGACATACCATAGTAAAGCTCTAGAGCTAAGAACAATCTGGAAAATCTCACTTGGTTTGGTAGACTTTCCATGGAATTCTGTAAAGAGTTGTAGATAATAATCAATTTCTTACTCTGCCCAGAAAAATGCCAAATAGATTCAACATATAAAAATAATGATTACTAGTTTGACATTGTCCTAGAGAGGTTAGATAAGAGGCGGTATCTGTGCTCAAAAATCTGTACTTGTATATTCTTTCGGTTACATAAGTAGCTATTGTTAGGTTATGTCACTGTGTAGGGTTCTGCTGGCATAACAAGATGCTGAAGTGTTTTTAATGTATGAGTCTGGTATTCCCGTGTGACTAAATGCATTGTTTACTAATGATGTTAAGTGTAGGGTAGCTCATTTAAAAAATTGGTCTATTGTATAAAATAAGCCTGATTTAAAATAAGACCATGTATTTTATTTAATCCAAAAATTAATGTTCCTAAAGAAAATGCAAACCCATTTTAATGGTTACCATGCAATTCTAATAAAAATATCTGGCAAAAATGATCAGCAATTACTTACTGTTAAGCCTATTTACTCGTATTGAATGGAGAGAGATTTTTTAAAAATTTTAATTTAAGAAATATATAATAGTAGGAACCCAGAATCATAATGCTCACAGAGAGTAATGGTTTCTTAACTACAATTCACATACCCTGTACTAGTTGTGAGTTCCTTTTGAGCTTTAACATAAAAAAGCAACAAGCAGTGCCAGTTTTCTTGAAAAGAAACTGAGTTCTGCTGTAAATTTTTTTTTTTCAAGTTAGGCAAGAAACGTAGGTATAATCTAGCAAATGGTTTCAAAATGAAAAAAAAAAAATCAATCAATACTTGGATCTGTTAATGTTGAGCCTCACCTCAGACTTCAAGTTTTCTGATTATATATAATATAAAAAGCATATGCATGGAAGTAAAACAAAGACGAGTAGGAAATCAATTATTTCTTCATATACCTTAAGAATACCTTTTTAAGCTTGCAAGCTTAACTAATAACACACTCAGAAAGGGCACTCTTCATAGTGGGTATAAAAATGGCCTAATTTGAAAGACAATGTGTCTGGCATGCATACCCAGTAGGTTCCATTCAGCAAACTCTTGAGGTTTCATGTTAACATAATGAAATATTGTACTATTCCTTGTAGGCTAAATTTTTCTTTATCTGCTAAATCAATAGCCTAATGATATTTTGTCCAACTCTGCCTGCATCTAAATTTGAAGTTGCTTTGCTGAAAATCATAAGTGGCTTGCTCTGAAGCCACTCACCTTCTCCTTTTACTTCCCTTCCCACCCCCATCCAAGTTTTTTACAATTAGTTTTTAGAATATACATAATAAATATTAATAAGACTCACATAGGCATAGAAGTTTTATTCAGATGTCAGGGAAGGTGTTCATCTTTCCTGAATGTGTTACACACGTTATGGTGTTGGCCTTCTTCAGGCTCTTCAATAAGGAAATGTTGGAATCCAATGTAATTATACTTATGTTAACGTGGTTATCTCTCTGAGGTGGGTTACTCAATTTAATTTAACAATAAACTGCTATGTGTACAGGGAAAGGGCATTTGAAGCAGTTTCACAAGACTCAATGTAATATAAACTTATAATAAATATTTATAGGAGTATAAACCTACAACTTATATTCTTAAATCTGTATCTCTGAAGGATTCATAAATTTAATTTATTTATTTATTTAGCAAACAAGCCTTCCTCTAGAAGGTAAATTTTAAATTCTCAGGTCCTTAATTAATGAGGCAGTGTTTTTCATATTACATTAAGATTTTTAACATGAAAAATTTCAAACAGACCTGAAAATAGAAAGAAAAGTAAAATAAATCCTTACATATCTATTACCCAATTTTCATAGTTACTGAGTCTTTACCAAACCTCAGTAATTCAACCAAATGCTTTGTCATTTTATTTTGATGAAATATATTATGTAAACTTTTTTTTGGAAGAATAACAAACTGCAGGAAAGGTACAGAAATCATAAAAATATACCCCTGTAAGTATCTATACCAGGAAGCAAAACATTAGCAGAACCCCAAGTCTTCTCATGCCCCTGTGGGGGCTCAGAAAACATCCCAAAATATAGCACTCGGACATGCTGAACTAAAGAGGCAGCCTCAGGCCAGGCATGGCGGCTCAGGCCTGTAATCCTAGCACTCTGGGAGGCCGAGGCGGGCGGATTGTTTGAGCTCAGGAGTTCAAGACCAGCCTGAGCAAGAGCGAGACCCCATCTCTACTAAAAATAGAAAGAAATTATATGGACAGCTAAAAATATATACAGAAAAAATTAGCTGGGCATGGTGGCACATGCCTGTAGTCCCAACTACTGGGGAGGCTGAGGCAGAAGGATCGCTTGAGCCCAGGAGTCTGAGGTTGCTGTGAGCTAGGCTGATGCCACGGCACTCTAGCCTGGGCAACAGAGCGAGACTCTGTCTCAAAAAAAAAAAAAAAAAAAAAAATGAGTCAGCCTCAAGTTCTCCTGACCTTCCCTCCACCTTCAGTCTCTTAATCCTGTCTCTCCCAAAGCACAGAATGAGACTATTCTCTGAAGTTCCCTTATCTACCTAAAAACTAAACCCACCAAAGAGGAGCACCATTGCTTTCGATACCCTCCCCAAAATTTCATTAACCAAAGAAGAGTAAAACTCATATTGCAGAGGAAGAGACTAAAAATTAAACACCACACCTAAAACTCAGGCAAACTATGTCCCAAACTATTGTCTGTTCTCATGTCCCACACAATTTCCAAAGAGAATCATTTCTTAACATTGTCTGAGCATTGGGCCATTTGTTAAAACTGAAGATTAGTTACTTCCCATGTGTTAAACAAAATATTAGTATCCTAAACTTAATAAATGATTACCATGGGGTATCCATATTCTTCCTTAGGGGAATCATTAATGCTTTCTAACCCTGCTTGTCTGCTTCCTTGTCATGGTCAATGTTTTTAAAGGTCCCCAGTTCTTCCAAGCAAGGAAAAAAAAAAATATCCCCAGGAGATTGGAGTATGTATTATGTGTGTGGTGTGAGGTAGGTGTGTGTGTGTGTGTGTGTGTGTGTGTGTTTGTGTGACTATTTTTGTTTGTGGGGAAATAGGGGGTAGGATGGAATAGGTGTGAGGATGTGGTGGTTAATTTTAGGTATCAACTTGGCTGGATTAAGGAATACCTAGAGAACTGATTAAGCATTACTTCTGGGTGTGCCTGTGAGGGTGTTTCCATAGGAGACTGGTGTGTGAGTTAGTGGACCAAGTGGGGAAGACCTGCCCTTAATGTGGGTGGGCACCATCCAATAGGCTGGGGACCGGGATGGAATAAAAAAGGAGAGAAAGGATTTCTCTCTCTCTCTTTCTCTCTCTTTCTCTCTCTCTCTCTCTCTCCCCCTCTCCTGGAGCTGGGACACTCTCTTCCTCCTGCCCTTGGAACTGTGAACTCCAGACTTTCTGGCCTTGGAACTCCAGGACTTACATCAGTGGCTGCCTGGGTTCTCAGGCCTTCAGCCTCAAACTGAGAATTATACTATTGTCTTCCTGATTCTGAGGCTTTTGGGCTTGGGCTGAGCCATGCTACTGGCATCCCAGGATCTCCAGCTTGCAGGTAGCCTGTCATGGGACTTCTCAGCCTCCATAGTTGTATAAGCCAATTTCCCTAATAAATCTCCTATCTATCTATCTATCTATCTATCCTGTTGATTCTGTCTCTCTGGAGAACCTTCCTAATACAAAGGGATATTGTAGGCAAGCAGGGAGACGAAAACAGAATATATCAAAGATAGGAACTTTCAAATTAGTGTTGCTAAGTGTACATGTGTATTTCTTTTGGTTGTTGTTGTCCCAGGTTTATTAAAATATTACAGCATAGCAGAAAGATTCAAATGGCTCCACGTGGTGTTCTGAAATTCATCCCAACTGTAGGCTGAGTGACCTGCGGGTTGGCTAGACTGCCAAAATCCAAAAGTTTCAGCATTTCCTTAGTGTCAGGATCTACTTCAATGATCCCCTGATCCAGGGCTGAGACCTCTGGGACATAGTTATCTCTCCTTTCTCCTCCTCCTGCAGCTTGATGGAGATACCTCTCAGCGGGCCTCTCTGAATCCGCTTCATCAAATATGTGATGTAGCCTCCTATCTTGCTGCTGTCTTCTTGCTGGGAATAAGGGCGAGCTCCTCACACACACCTTTGTTCTCGTGGAAGTCATTTCCCAGAGGCGTCTAGTACTTCTCAACGATGACCCAGCCGCCTTCTTCACGGTTTTTTTGCGAATGCATCCCATGTTGACTGGTCCACAGTAAAAGAGCACATGCGCACTTCTGAGGTAATACTTTCCCATTATCAGAAGCTTTAAAACAGAGGCCCTAAGACCTTTGGTCAATGTATTGTATAGGGGATTTTGATATTTGGATTTAATATCAAGGGTACTTGTAAATCTAAGATTCTGGAAATCCATGATTCTAAATGGTAAGAAACTGCTTAGAGGTCTTTGGATGGTGATTGTGAGTTAGATCAAGTCCAAAGGATGAGAGGTGTTTATTCTTCTACTTGAATGGCTACAAGAGCAGTTTCAAACACATGATAATAATAGTGCTTTGTCTTATAAGATGAAAGTTTGATTCCTTTGTCCATTTTGTATTATCAATAGTAATTCAATTAAAATTTTATTTCAAGCTCATTTTTTATCAGAAGCATTGTCTTTGGTATGCTTGCATTCTAATATACCCTATATAAGTCATTCAAACTGGTGAGCATCTCATTTGGCAAAAAGAATGCGGTTGTTTTTCATAAACAGCAGTTTGGAAAACTGGGTACAGAGAACAAACTGTTCACTTAGCGTTGCAGTTACTTTGTTCTATTTCTCTGTAATATGCTCTAATTTTATTACCATAAACAAATGAAAGGCGTAGGGATAGGAAATGGGGTACAGGCCATATCCTGATTTGGCTTTCAATTGTGACTTGTTCTGATTCCATTCATAGATCCAAAAATGTCTATTCTGAAATTAAATTTGCTTGGCATATCTAGGCTATCATTTTCTTTTGTTTTATGGAGCTGATCTTCATTCTGCAGGATGATATGAATCAGGTCTAGCTGGTCATTCTATCATTCCACTTGGTGAAGCTTGTCCTCAGTGAGATTAGATTATGTTTAGGAATTCACTTTCTCTTTAGCAACGTCTGTCATTAACTTAAATTTTTCCACAGCTGTCCTCTTTCTGTGGCCTGAATCAGCATCACCTGGGATGATTGTTAAAATGTAGATTCCAACAACAAATTTACAGAACGAAAAATGCAGAGAAATTTCATTCTTAGCAAATTTTCTAGGTGATTCTTATTTAACCTAACATTTAAAAACCAGGATGTTATCACTTATTCTATACTGTCTCCCATTTACTAGCTTCTCAAAGAAAGGTCCACTACTCCTACACTCGCCTGGCTCCTCCTCCTCAGATGCAAGTCTTTCTTGACTGAGGTAAATCTTCCTTTTTGGTCCTTGAATCTTGCCCTCTGGTTGTCAGATCTACAGTCTAATGTTGAAAAAGAATATTTCGATGGTTAAATTTTATGGATCAACTTAGCTAGGCTATGGTGGCCAGCTGTTTGGTCAAACATTAATGTAGATATTGCTATGAAGACATTTTGTGGATGTGATTAAGATCTATTATCAGTCAAGTTTAAGTAAAAGAGAGTGACTTAGATCACATGAGTGGGCCTCATCCAATCAGTTGCCTTAAGAGCAAAATCTGAGGATTTTCAGAAAAGAAGGAATTCTGCTTCAAGACTGTGACACAGGCTGGGAGTGGTGGCTCATGCCTGTATTCCTAGCACTCTGGGAGGCAGAGTCGGGAGGATTGCTTGAGGTCAGGGGTTCAAGACCAGCTTCAGCAAGAGAGAGACCCCGTCTCTACTAAAAATAGAAAGAAATTAGCCAGGCAACTAAAAATAGAAAAAATTAGCTGGGTGTGGTGGCACACGCCTGTAGTCCCAGCTACTCAGGAAGCTGAGGCAGGAGGATCCCTTGAGCCCATGAGTCTGAGGTTGCTGTGAGCTAAGCTGACACCATGGCATTCTAGCCTAGGCAACAAAGTGAGACTCAGTCTCAAAAAAAAAAAAAAAAAAAAAAAAAAAATTAAAATTAAAATAAATAAATAAATAAATAAACAAAACAAAAGACTGTGACACAGAAATCCTGCCTCAGTTTCTGGCATGCCAGACTGCCCTAAAGGTTTTAAATTTCAGACATGCCAGCCCCCTAATCCCTATTATCACATAAAGCAATTCCTTAAAATCTCTCTCTCTCTCTCTGGAAGACTCTGATTGGAACAAATAACTTTATATGCCCATATGACTCTCATGTTCAGGGGCTCATGTTCTCAGAAACTCCTTTGCTCCCTCACCGTGTGTGTTTATATAGTCAATACATCTAACTTCTGCCTTGACTCTTACGTTACTCCTCAATTCCCCTCATCTGGCCTCTAATACAAAGCCTTATTCAGAATAACGCAATCCTACCTTTCTACCATTCAGCTTGTCTAATTCCTGCGTGTTGTTTGCTTTCTGCATTTCCTGATTCCCATCTCCATTTAACAGATTGAGAACACCAAAGCTAACATGCAGGCCACTGCGTTATTTATGTGACTCTACCTTTACAACTGAGGCACTTGCCTTAGGACCTAACTTGTTTTAGGACATAGGTATCATTTTAGATTCACTATGCCCCCCACTCTTTTCTCTTGTCTTCTCCAGTTTTTTCAAGCAGATCATCATGCCTTGAGTCTGAGTATCAATTTATCAATATAAATATCCTTAGT
The DNA here is from genome assembly GCF_041146395.1 of Eulemur rufifrons. Classification (NCBI taxonomy): domain Eukaryota; kingdom Metazoa; phylum Chordata; class Mammalia; order Primates; family Lemuridae; genus Eulemur; species Eulemur rufifrons. Next base: position 243,643,395 of record NC_090989.1, read on the forward strand.
GTTATCAAATAATTATATTTTTGTTACTTTATTTTCTTCTGAATTTTTGTCTCAAGCTTTTAAAAAATAAGTGGAATGAGATGAGAAAAGATTTGATCATCCTTAACAATTGGCCTTAGAATTCCCTTCCTGGTGAGAAGAGTTTTTGGGTAAAAGTTCACTTGGGATAAATCGTACTTTGTGGCAAGGATGTAGCAGTTACCAAGGTCATATATTATAGTTGGAGGCAGTATGGTATAGCGGCTTAAAGGATAAGCTCTAGAATCAGACTCTATTGGTTTAAATCTCAGCTCTGCCACTAATTAGTGGTGTGAACTTGGAAAAACTACTAGATCTTTTAGTTTCTTTATCTATAAAAAATATAATATTAATTGTTATCTCCTAAGATTATGAGGAATAAATATGATAATACTTGTAAAACACTTAACACTGTGTCTGAAACATATAAAATACTCAACAAATGGTAGCTAGTATTATTTTCATTATCAGAAGTAGTACAGTTCTTTAGAACTGCAGTCCCCAAACCCTGGGCTGCCGGGACTGTGGACCGTGGACCATACCAGTCTGTGGCCTGTTAGGAACCAAGCCGCACAGCAGGAGGTGAGCAGCAGGCAAGCAAGCCAAGCTCCATCTGTATTTACAGCTGCTCCCCATCGCTGGCATCACCGCATAAGCTCTGCCTCCTATCAGATCCATGGAGAGCATGAACCCTCCTGTATACTGTGCATGGAGGGATCTATGTTGCATGCTCCTTACAAGAGCCTAAAGCCTGATGATCTGAGGTGGAGCTGAGATGGTGATGCTAGTGCTGGGAAGCAGCTGCAAATACAGATTATGATTAGCTTAGAGGTTTGACTGCACAACAAATGTAATGTGCTTGAATCATCCTGAAACCATCCCCCGCTCCACCCCCCCCCACCCCCAGTCCATGGAAAAATTGTCTTTGGGGAAAATGATTCCTGGTGCCAAAAAGGTTGGAGATTGCTGCTATAGAAAGGGGGAGGCTTCCAGAAAGTTGGGGACAATCTGGAACTGTATTACAATAGTAGGGTGGCAGAAGGACATTTAAAAATAGTTCATACTTAATATTCTATGGGAAATTGTTTGAGTTGCTGAGATAGAAGCCTATTTTCTATCTCTTGTTTCAAAGTCTATTAAACTTGTGAGTGCTCCGTGCCATCAGAATGTGTGTATGTGTACATTGGAGAGTGGGTTGAGTTTCATATCCAGGTTCAAGCTATGCATAATAGAGATTGTGTACATGGCAGTGGAATGAAGATGGCAAAAGGGATTCTGAAAACAAAAACCCCTCAGTAATTTATTATTTTTGCAAGAGTTTCGTATTTTGGAAATCAGATTGAGCCAAGTTGGCTCAGTTCACAAGGACAGAGAACCCTCACCTGGTATCTTTGTTAACTTAGTGATTTTTTTTTCTTGTAATTTGTATTGTAAAAATAGAACATGCTCCTTATAGTGCTCCGCATCGTTCATTCTTTGAAGGGCATCATAAATTAGTGAAGACTAACACTACAACATTAGCTACCACTGCAGTGGCACTAATAAGTAATTTACAGCTTTACTTGTATCTATAGTTCAAGAATGAGGATTAAATTTATATTCCCAAATTATACTTTCTAAAATATCCCTTACTGACCTTGTAATTTTTCTGAAGAATCTTAGGAACCTCCCAAAACAGAGAAACCCAGATCTTTCAAAATCCCTTTGTCCCTCTTCCCTTGGTCTTTGTTATGTAAATAGATGTAGCCTTTGTGGCTAAGGACTCTCTCCTTCTTCCCTCTCTCCACTCTCTCATTCTTATGCTTTTGCATCACAAAAGACCAGGTCCAGCAAGGAAGAATTCTCAGAAAGTAGGAAGGGAGAGAATCTAAATGGACAATGACAAAATTATCTTTAGTGGGGATAGAGAAAAGGACAGGAAAACAGAACAACACTCTCACATTAAAAAGCTTTTTTTCCTGGTCATACCCAGAAAATCTGAAAGAAAAAAAAAAATTACCTGGAATTTAATTACCTATGCCCTGCAAATTTCTTGAGAGAGACTGATCATCATGCGTTAACATGAGTTAATGTTTAATCAGTGTTTGATCATATGTTAATGTGGAATATATAATGTAAGCCATATTTTAAAACACTAAAATCTTAAAGGATACTAACAAAATAGGATCATTAACATGCTGAGGACTGCACAAGAAAGACACTTATAGGCCATTTCTCTAGTAAACATATATCATACAAGAAATTATGCTAGCCTCATAAAATGATCCAGGAATTGTAACTTCTATTCTCTAGAAGATTTGGATATGATTGGAATGGTTGAAAGTCTTAAATTTCTTGAATGCTTGAAAGTCTTCATTAGTGATGTCATTTGGGCCTGGGATTTTCCATGTGACAATACTTTTGATTTCTGGTTCAATTTCTTCAATAGTGTAGGACTACCCAGATAATTCTATTTTTGCCTGAATCAGTTTTACAAGTTCTACTTTTCTAGAATGTTTTCAATTTTATCTAAATTTCCAAATGTTTTGGCATGAAGTTGTTCATGATATAATCTTATGATTTTGGTGTCTCTAATAATTTCCTCAACTATATGCCTTAGCACTAATGATTTCTAGTAGCTTATTGCCCCTGTCTATATAATTGTGGAATAGAATAGAATTCTTTCATATCACTTTCTGCAAAATGTCTACTTCCTTTTACCCTAAGAATAGTGTAGTGAATTAAAGATGAACACATTGCAGGTACTACTAGGGAGGCTGAGGCAGGAGGATTGCTTGAGCCCAGGTGTTCAATGACTGTGCCCGTGAATAGCCATTGCCCTCTAGCCTAGACAACATAGTGAGAGTGTATCTAAAAAAAAAAAAAAAAAAAAAATCCTTGACATTCCTCCCATAAGTGTGGGGTGTATTTCCCTTGTCTTGAATCTGGGTTGGCCAATGACTACATTGACAAATAGTATATGACAGAAGAAGCCTCTGGATAGCACTTGATCTTGCTTTTAAGAGGAATGATGGCTTCTACCTTCTTCTCTTGGAACCCTGAGGCACCTTGGAGAAAAATCTGACTTCCTGGCAGAAGACTTTGGTTGGAGAGGCTCTGAGGCTACAGGTGATGAAGAGGGTTTCTGCAGAGCCCAGCCTTTTAGCCTCCCCATCAAGGCACTAAGGAAGCGAGTGAAGCCATCTAAATCTTATCAACCAGTCCCAAAACTAACTGATTAACTCTTGTTGATGCCACATGGAGAAGAAGAGGTGGCCAGACAAATCTTGCCAAAATTTCTGACCCACAGAATTGTGAGATATAATAAAATGGTTATTAATTTAAGCACTATTTTCGGGGAATTTGTTTCACAGTAATAGATAACCAAACAAACGACAACTTGCTTTATGTGTTGTAATTCTGCTCTCACTTTTATTCTGTATGCTCTCTGAAATGTGCTACATCTATAGGAAAATGTTTATGGATTGTCTTAGATTAGCAGTGGGATTCTAGTTTGAGTATATATAATAAAAAAGGATTGATATATGAAAAAATGCCCAACATCACTAATCATCAGGAAAATGCAAATCAAAACCACAATGAGATATCATCTTACCCCAGTTAGATTGTCTATTATTAAAAGACAAAAAAGTAACAAGCTGGTGAGGATGTGAAGAAAAGATAACTCTTAAACAATGTTGGTGAGAATGTAAATTAGTACAGCCACTATGGAAAATAGTATGGAGATTTCTCAAAAAACTAAAACTAGATCCACCATATTATCCAGCAATTACATTACTGGATATTTATCCAAAGAAAAGAAATCAGTGTATCAAAGGGATATCTGCACTCACATGTTTATTGCAGCACTATTCACAATAGTAAAGATAAGGAAGCAACCTAAACATCCATTAACAGATGAATGAATAAAGAAAATGTGGTATATATACACAACAAAATACATTCAGCCATAGAAAAGAATGAAATCATGTTATTTGCATAAACATGGATAGAACTGGAGGTCATTATCTTAAGTGAAATAAGGCAAAGAAAGACAACACATGTTCTCACTTGTCTATGGGATCTAAAAATGTTGATCTCATGGAGGTAGAGAGTAGAATGAGGTAACAGAGGCTGGGAAGGGTGTGTGGGTGGGAGATGTGGATGAACAGAGGTTAGTCAATGGATACAAACATGTAGTTGGTTAGAAGGTATAAATTCTTATGTTTGATAGCAGAGTAGGGTGACTATAGTTAACAACAACGTATTGTATATTTCCAGGTAGCTGTAAGAGAGTACTGGAAATGTTCCCAATACATATGTCCACTTATAAATGATTCCAACCTGCAGGCTGGGAAGCAGAACCCTTCCCCTACCCCTGCTCCAGACCAAAAGCAAGGAAGGAAAGGGTCAGACATGAATTTATGCCAAATAGCTTGGCTAAATATGCATATTCAACAGATTATAGGTGGAGCTATGAATATTCATGAAGGGGTTTGCTGCACATGTAGTAAGCAAACATACATGTTACATACATCCCATGTTCACTTTGGGGTGTAAATTTAACATTAAAATGCAGTAAAATTAGGCTCCGTATGTCAAAAGGTGAAAGTTCACACAAAGAGGCTGTTTGTGTGCAGCCTCTGTAAACTGACCAGAGCCAGTCCATGATCCTTACTCAGAACTGGGAAGGAAGGTATTGTGAAACTGGCCAGCTATCAGTGGAAACCGCAAGAAGGGAGGGGAGTCTGGCTGCAGGGCCATGCAGTTGGTTGATGCCAGTGGAGGAATGAGTCTTTTGTTACTTGTTTTTAGGGCTAGTTTCTGTGTAACTCTTGGGAGAAATATCTGATAAAGTTTAGTGGGGAAGGCCATGTACTTAGGTGTGATGATTTACATCTTGTAATGGCTAGGAAACTTAGTTTTTCTGGGATCACTTTAGCCAAGAGGGGTCAGTTTGGTTAGTTGCGGGGGCAAGGGGTGCTTAGGATTTTAATTTTATTTCACACATAGTGTTGATAAATGCTCAAGGTGATGGAGAACCCAAATACCCTGACTTGATTATTACACATTCTATGCACGTAATAAAATATCATATGTACCCCATAAATATATAAAATATTATGTAGCAATAAAATTTAAAAAGGGTTGGCTTTCATGGTAAAATAATCGGGAAATACAAATTTACTAGTTTGGAAGAAAATATATTATTTAATATAATTGCCCTAACTAAAATCATGGAGGTAGAAAACAAATATTTTTTATGAAGTAATATGCCAAGTTTTTGGAACAGAAAAATTTTAAAATGAAGTTCTAGGAGAGAAAATTAAAATTTTAGATAAGGGTTATACTTTTAATGCAGCATTTCTTTTTTTTTTTTTTTTTTTTTTGAGACAGGGTCTCACTTTGTTGCCCAGGCTAGAGTGAGTGCCATGGCGTCAGCCTAGCTCACAGCAACCTCAAACTCCTGAGCTCAAGGGATCCTCCTGTCTCAGCCTCCCAAGTAGTTGGGACTACAGGCATGCACCACCATGCCCGGCTAATTTTTTCTATATATATTTTTAGCTGTCCATATAATTTCTTTCTATTTTTAGTAGAGATGGGGTCTCGCTCTTGCTCAGGCTGGTCTCGAACTCCTGAGCTCAAACGATCCGCCCACCTCGGCCTCCCAGAGTGCTAGGATTACAGGCGTGAGCCACCGCGCCCGGCCAAATGCAGCATTTCTTAAAGTATGCTATATAGAACACTGCATTATGAAATATGAAAAGTGTTAAAAGATAACAAAAGAGTATTCCATAATGAAGTATGTCTGGAAAAACTCTAAAATGTCACTGTGATATCGAAAAATACATATTTGGTCTTAACTCTTCTTTGGCACACGGCTCCTAAAAATCCTTGTAATCACTGAAGTGATTTTTTGTATGCTAATGAGTTGACCTTTGGTTATGGGCTCCTGGATATACTCAGGATGGGGGTTGGTTGCCAGGAAAACCAATTGTGTAATTAGAGGATTGGAATTAGGGAGGGGAGAGGGGCTGAGGGTTGTGTTGATTCTCAATGGCCAGTGATTTAATCAATCCTGCCTGTATAATGAAGCCTCCATGAAAACCCAAAGTGACAGGGTGCAGAAGAGCTTCCAGATGGAGCTCACCACATGCAGGTTCCTGGATGGTACACCCTGGAGAGGGTTGGGAAGCTCCATGCTCCTTTTCTCATACCTTGCCTCACCCCATCTCTTCATCTGGTGTACACTGATATCCTTTGTAATAAACTTTATATTATAATAAACCAGTAAACTTAAGTAATTGTTTCCCTGAGTTTTGTGAGCCATTCTAGCAAATAAATCAAACCTGAGGAGAAGGTCATGGGAACCAAATTAATAGCCAGTCAAGGAGAAGCACAAATAGAGCAACATGGGGCATGTGATTGGCTTCTGAAGGTGGCAGGGAGCAGTCTTGGGGACTGAGTCCTCAGCCTGTGAAATCTGAAGCTATTGCTAGGTAGATAGTGTCAGAATTGGACTGAATTACAGGATACCCAGCTGGTTTCACAGCAGAATTGGTTGATTGCTTGGTGTGTGGGGAAATAACCCCACACCTCTGATATCAGAAGTGTTCTGCATTGTGAGAGTATAGTAGGAGAAATTGAGTTTGGTTTTCCTCTATATCCTCTCAGTCACTTAATATTTATTATATCAATGAAACACTGTGTTAAAGTTTAATCATTTTATTTACTTAAGGACTTGGAATATTTTTCAATATGTTTATGCAATTGTAAATATCTAGGGAGCATAGTGAATAAAAGACTACGCAGGGTTCCTGAATATTTGACTGAGTAACAAACCCTTTTGATTGTTCATTTTAAGGAACTATTTGTGTTTTACAGAACACACTTTGGAGAATGCTGCTTTGTGGACAGCAAAAATCATTAAACTCTGGTTTCAGTAATAGCCAAGAATCTTGTATTGTAATAATCATCTTGCATATGGCAATTGTAAATTGTAGATTAAGTTAAACACACACACACACACGCGCGCACACACACACACGTGAAGGCATGCAGTTTAATCAAAAGCAGAAAAAAAAAAAAACTCCAAAAGAAACATGATCCTTGAAAGAAAGGAACCATACTCAGTAAGATTCACATTGACAAAGGCTCTCCCCCAAGGACTTTTTCTAGTTTGTTCAGTGCTGGGCAGCCAGAACTCAAGCAAAGAGCCATAGCACTATTGGTTTCAGGTGTCAGGGGATAAAGTTTGGGGCTAGCAGTGTAACTTGAAATTAAAAGGGGAAAATCTCATAAACAAGGGCTCCACAGTATAGAAAGCCCCTAAATCTATTTATAATTTCTCCTCAAATTCTTGGCTAGCTCCTGAACTGGGCATGCATGAGGAAGTCTCTAAACAGGCAGGTAGATACCAGTTGGAAATTTAAAAAAAAAAAAACAACCAAACAGATTTCAGCTGCTGCTTATCACAGGGGAGGCAGTGTGAAGTCTGAGTCCTACCAAGTTAACTTTATGCCAGAACAACAAAGTCAAAACTCTTCAAAGGAAGGTAACAAAATTCAGAGTCTCTACAATGTCTCATCTACAATGTTCAGCATACAATAAAATTTTTTCTAGTCATGCAAAAACAGAAAAATGTGACCTATAGTTCAGAAAAAAAAAAAAAAAAGAGTAGCAAATGGAAACTGTTAGGTCCGAAGCTGACAGAGAGACACACGAAGCCTTATGTGTAGCAAAATGCTATTTATTTTGAGCATCTGGGTGCAGAGGGGTAGAGGCCAAAGAGCATCCACTCTGAGGGAGGGGAAAGCCTTTATACGGCGTTTCTTTGAGGGAAGTGAGTACCTGGGCCAGAACAGCCACTGCAATAACCATTTTTTTTAAACAACCAATTTCTGGGATCCCTTTGTCTCTCTCATCCTGCAGAGATAAGGGAAGGGGGTAGTTTTGTCCTTATCACGGGGGGATAGGAATGCCGGCGTCTGCAGCTGTTAGATTTTACAACCTCCAGGGACTCTTCACACTCCTGAGACTCCTGTGGCTATTGTTTTACAAGACTCAATATTGTTAAAATGAAAATTTTACACAGGTTATCTACAGGTTTAATACCACCCCAATCAAAATCTTATGAGTCTTTTTTTGAGACATTGACAAGTTGGTTCTAAAATTTATATAAAAATGCAAAAGACCTAGAATGGCCAACTATTTTGTAAAAACAAAACAAAACAAAGGTGGAGGTTTCACATTACTGGTTTAATAATTTACTTTAAAGTGACTAGTATTCAAACCACTATAGTATTAACATAATAATAGATATTTAGTTCAACAGATCAAAATAGAAAGTCTAAAAATAAATCCACGTATGCACAGTTAGTTGATTTTCAACAAAGATGCAGTAATGTGTGTTTACTCATTATTCAAGAATATTTAGTTTTCTATAGAACAGGGAATGGGAAGCTTTTTCTTAAAGGGTCATATTGCAAATATTTTAGATTTGAAGGCTCTACTGTCTGCTGCAACTACTGTGCTCAGTTTAGTCTTCATAGCAGGAATGCAGCCATAGACAATATGTCAATGAATGGTCGTGGCTATGTTACAATAAAACATTATTTATAAAAACAGATAGCGGGCCTGCAGGCCATAGTTTGCTGATCCCTACCATAGAACATAAGAAAAACAAATACAGGTCAAAGCAGGAGGACTGCTTGAGATCAGGAATTCGAGACTAGCCTGAGCATGAGTGAGACCCTGTCTCTGCAAAAAAAAAAAAAATTGAAAAATTAGCCAGGCATGGTGGTGCATGCCTGTAGTCCCAGTTGCTCGGGAGGCTGCGACAGGAAGATCACTTGAGCCCAGGAGTTTGAAGTTGCAGTGAGCTATGATGATGCCACTCTACTCTAGCCCTGGTGACAAAGCGCTACCCTGTCTCAAAAACAAACCAACCAACCCCAAAACAACAAAAAAAAAAAACTAAAAAAAAAAAAAAAAACCACCCTCAAATATAGTGGATAGTTGAAACTAAATATAGTATTGGCTCTCTGTCTCCATGGGTTCTGCATCTGTGGATTCAACCAATCATGGATTGAAAAAAATTGCATCTGTACTAAACATGTACAGATTTTTTCCTTATCGTTATTTCCTAAACAATACAGTATAACAACAATTTGCATAAGATTTACTTTGTATTAGCTATTATAAGTAATCTAGAGATGATTTAAAGTATAGGGGAGGATGTATACAGGTTATATGCAAATACTACACCATTTTCTATTAAGGATTTGAGCATCCTCAGATTTTGGTATCTGCAGGATTTTTGAAACCAGTCTCCCACAGATACCGAGGGATGACTGTAGAAGCAAGCAGCTTGTGAGATACGTTAATACAAATAAAATAAGTGAACTGGAACATATGTGTGTTGTACATAGATAAAAGGATGGAACAATTAATTATGTAACTTACTGGTAGAAAAGCTCAGAAAAACCACATAGGTACCAAATATTCACAACACAATAAATAAACACAAGCTACATGAGTCTCCCAATATTCATGAGAATTTAAATAGGTCACTCGATGACACCTATTCTACCCTTAGTGTCCTTATCCAAGAAACTCAAGTTAAATTTGTAGCTGCTCATCATACTAACTGGCAAGCCATGACTGCAGTCATTTGTACTTTTCCCAGTGTCTCTCCTCTAGCATAACTGTGCATGTGGCTGGCTCCAGACATCCATCCACTGAGTCTTCTTTCTCAAACCTCAAACATACCATCCACAGGGAAGTCTGATGTGGCAGAGAGATTGAGATACAGAACATATGAATACAGTGTAACCCATGATTCAGGCAGTATGGTCCTTCCATTCAGTTTGAATCCACCCTAAGTATATTAATTTACTCACCTCTTTCTTATTGCATCTCTCTTTGTTTTATGCTGATTCCTTAACCATGTGTTTCAAGCACCTTGATCTGTGTACATTTCCTTTCTTTTCTGATCTGGAAGATAGTTTAGCTGGTAGGGTATCTGGAGGCATCATTTCTTCAAGGTAATTTCCTACATGGCATGCACCAGGCAACTAAATGGGAAAAAGAAAAGCCTTCTCAACAAATGGTGCTGGGACAACTGGATATACATGGAAAAAATGAATTTTAACCCTCAAGTTTACGCTATACCTCAAAATGAATTTCAGATGAATCATAGCTATAAATGAAAAAGATAAGTACATAAAGCTTCTAGAAAAGAATGTGGGAGAATATCTCTGTGAACTTGGGGAAGGCAAAAATTCTTAAAGAGGAGAAATTACTAAGCATAAAAAGAAAAAATGGTAAATGGATTAATCAAAATTAAAAGTTTTGCTCATGAAAAGATACCACTAAAAAAATGAAAAAGGCAAGTTACAAACACGAAGAAAATATTCAGTATATATATTCACCAAATAAAGGAATTATATTAAGAATATGTAAAAATGCATACAAATCAAAAAACATATAAACCAACATAAAGATGGGCAAAAGACTTGAACAGACACTCCAAATAAGATATATAAATGAATGGCCAATAAGAACATGGAAAACATCATTAGTCATGAAGGAAGCACAAATTAAAATCACAATAAGATATATCTGGCACCCATAGAAAGTCTAAAATTAAGTAAAATAAACTTAATTTAATTAAAAGTAATTATTTAATAAAATTAAAATAAATGTGAAAGAGCCAAGTTTTGTTCTTTCTTTCTTTTTTTTTTTTACACAAAGATTTTGACACCACAAAGAGCCAAGATTCAAGTGTTACTTGGATACATACCTGACAAAGTAAGAACAAGGTAACTAAAAATGTCAGGCAGATCAGAACTCAGAGGAAAATACTATGGGGGATTTCTTAGGTCTGTTGCAAGGGCACTTTTAGGAGGAATATCCGTGGCCCCAGAAAGAGTATGCATGTGGTGTTAGCAGAGGGCAGGCATCTAACTGAAAGGAAATTTCTTAATATTGTATTTTCGTAGATATATATTCCCTGTACAATCTAAAAAAATGCTAGCACTGTTTTGTTTTCTTCAACAAACAATTTTATTAGGAAGGCAAAAATCATTTTAGGAAGGAACAGGGATAAAAGGTAGAAAGAAGGCAGAAATTATAGGGTTTAGGGGCACAAAAGGGGACAGAAGCCTATTTTACATATCAATAAAATATTTTTAGTTGGTCTGCCTTTTCTTGAGAGGGACTTGAATCTCCCCCTTACACCCAACCTCATGGTGAACACCAGCTCTCAGTACCCTTGGGACAAAAGCTGGATTATTTAATCAAACTGATTTACTTATACTTTATTAACACTGGAAGACAAGCAGGAAGAGTAGTTATGTGTAGAGATTTACATACTCTATGACATTCAGATAATGCCATAGATATTTGTAATGGAGGAACATGAAAAAAAAATTAAAAAACACTTCCAATAGGCAGAATGTCACATAATGAGCCTCTCAGAAATGTCAACATTAAACATAAGCTTCATTTATAGGAAGATTGTGGGCAAAACAACTAAAAAAAAAAAGCGAAATACATTTGGAAAGAAATCTTATGTAATTACTTTTTGATAAAAAGAATTACAGTATAATGATTGAGACTCAAATTATGTAAAAATTCTTGCCTGTCTTAGAAAGAAAGCTGCCCTCTATGGGTAGTTTTTAAACAGCTCCTGGTGGGCATTCATCCCAGTTGGAGGTCTTTGTTACTTAGAGAGGCTGAGAGGACAAGAGGAGAGAATTCAGAGGAATCTGAGTCTTCTATCTTTACTTCAACCAGAGAACCTGCTCTTTTATCTATTTTCTTTCATTGTACTTGCATGTAAAATTTCATTTGAAGACAGTTTCCATGGCTTAAAATTATTTTTAAAAAATGTACTTTCTTATACCTTTACTTTCAAAGTAAGTTGTAAATTTACTGTGAATAGGGACCTTACCTTCTCTGCTCTCGAGAGGCGATTATTATCTTGCTCTCACATGGGAGGCAAGTACACAAGTAAAAGTAATATATTAATATAATGGACAAACACCATCACCAAATGAGTAACAAAAATCTAAATATAATAAGCTAATATTTAGAAACATATTTAACTTTAGTCAACAGAGAAATGAAAATTAAAATAAGATACTATTTTTCTGGTATTATAGTTAAAATTGTGTTACACCATTAGAATACTTTGAAAAGAATTGATAGCCTTATAGTTTGAGTAAATTGTTTCTTCCAGGGAAATAAAATAAAATAAAATAAAATACTATTTTTCATGTGCCAAATTAGCTGAGAGTCATAATAAAGAAGGTTTCAAAATGTCAATGCCATGGCATATAATGCATAGTACATTTCACTATATGAAATGCAATAGTGTCATTTATGCACTTTTAAACATTTCAAAAAAATTCTATCTATATCTACAGAGAGAGAGAGAAAGAGATAAAGATAAGGCAAATGTAATAAAATGCTAACATTCAGAGAATTGGTAAATGGTTTTGGAGAATTCTTTGTATTATTCCTGTGTCTTTCCTGTTTTTCTTAAATTATATCAATAAATACATTCTTCCAAAGTAAAGATAATATGGTATTACAGATGGATATAGTTAAGAACATGATTAAAGTAGATGAATCTATACCAAGAAAAAAAATAGAGAATATTGACTGTCAGTAAGGATCTTATACAATGGTAGCAGGTATAGAAGTTGAGACAACCCTCTGCAAAATATTTGATGATGTAATAAAATGGAGTGACATTGTGTATTTCATTTTATTTAGTAATTCAGTTCTGGAAATCTCTGCTAAGGAAATAAAATAAAATGTGGAAGCAGACTTATGTACAAAATATGTCAAATTTAGCATTATTTATAAAGCTAAACTATGTAAGAAATCTAAATATTTTTTAATAATCAGATGGTTATATTTATTATGGCAGAGCCTTATGGTTGGGTATTACATAATAATAAATATAATGATGAAAATGACGTCCGACATATACAGAGTGTCCCCAAAGTCACCATATATAGGGAAAATGGGAAATTGTAGCTAAATGTACCTTTATTTATAAAATATTCATTACACAATTTTACAAAATTTTTCCTTCCTTTGTATGGAGACTTTTGGGACCCCCTGTAGTTACTGTGTATCATGAACTATACTAAGTCCCTTCTTGACTATTTTGTAATTCTCACAACAGACTTCAAATTGACATTTATGAATAGTTTATATTACTATGAGAGACATTGTATGATGTTAAGTGTAAAATTCAAGATGCACAGTTTTATACAGTGTAATTAGAACCAATTTTAAGAAGACTCTATGAAATAAAGACTGAAAGGAAAATTGCCAAAGGCGTAAAGAACAACTCTCTTTAGACGTTGGCACACTGGATATATTTTGTTCCTCTTTTCTCTATTTTACAAATTTTAGGTAATAACTGTATGTTAATTATATAATAAAATATGATAAAATAAAAAAATTAAAAGAAAAAGTTATAGTAGACATCTATAGCTTTCATTTAAAATACCATAAAATTGAAAATATTTTTGAAAGTGTTAGCAGGTTAATTGAAAATGTGGAGTTAGTATTCATATTTAATCCAAATTGATTTCTGAAGACATAGGATTATTAGAATTTTTATGATAACACCAGGACATATTATAGAATCTGTCAGAGACTATGTGATGCCTAGAATATGCCTTAAAGTTAAATAAATTTTCTGTAATTGTATCTGCATTGTATTGTAGCCAATATAAGCATATAATTCAAAGACTTGTTTCTGATAAAACAAAAGCAAAGTAAATGTGAATTATTGTATAGTATAAATGTAGTATAAAAAACCATGTTCTAGAAATTTCAAAGAAGAATGCACTTTTTTGACTCGTAAGTTAGTAATTTACATTCTAGAGAGATTTTAATTATAAGGAATCTACATTTGTTATGAATGCATTTAAATACATTATGAGAATTGGAATTTTTCAATGAGATATTAAATACATTATGAGAATTGGAATTTTTCAATGAGATATCTATTGTAATATTGGCTGTGATAATAATGAAAATGTTGATGGTATGTCTCCAATTTAAAACCAAGAATAAATATCATAATGATCATATCATAGGAATGAAAATATCTTTCCCAAAAAATATTTACACTAAAATTAAGCCCACAAATATAATATATTTTCCAATTCTTTGTAACCAAGAATCATGGATAAAGTCAGAAAATAGTTTTAAATATTTTCAGAGTTGCTACACATTTTAATACCCTCTACACAAATTCTAAGAACATTTAGGCTAACCTTTATTACCTAAGGTAAAATTAAAAACAAAAAGTGGAGAAAACATGCAACCAATTGATGTCCATATATGGAAATTCTAGCATGGATATTTATAAGATTGTATTGAACATTTTTTAATGATTTAATTTTAAAAGCATCCATATCCACCTCAAGTAATAGCTTTCAAATGAAACTTTAATACAACTGATCTTACTTATAAGGAACCTATGTAATTTAAGAAAAATTCCTGTCTGGTGAGAAACAAATGAATATTCAAGATCTTAAAGATTAAGTAATTTGTTTTAGAAATGAGAGAGATAAAAAAACATCTTCATTGAAAGTGTAGGAAGATAAAAGGAGACAAACTCAGAACAGGAGGGATGTCAGTATCATTTTTAGAGATTGAAATGAATATCATTATATGTAATTATTTCATCAGTTCTGGTCTTCTAAAACATTAAATAGTTTATAAGTTTATGATAATATTTACATCACTTACATTTATTTTTTTGATTTTTGCTTTATGCATAGATTTCAGTAAAAGAAATGTTTTTCTTCCTTGGAGTAGTTAGAACTCAATTTTACGTACCATCTCTCAGAATTAGCTCTCAAAGATTTCCCACTTAAGAGAAAGAATGTGATGTTTTCTTATGTTTAATGTATGGCTAACATTTTAAAAGCAAGAAGCAAAATATTTGCTGTGTTTTCCTTTTCCTAACAACTCAGAACTTCAGGTTCATGTGGGAAATCCCAGCATACTGCAATAGGAAACAGACCTTAGGAATGATCCAATCCAACATCTTCATTCTCCAGTTGAAAAATTACGATCCCAAAAGATTAAAGTTTTACAGTTTACCCCTTTGACTACAAAGCAGTGTCTCCAGAACAGTCAAATCTTCATCGAAGGTACATCATTAACATTGCATCTATTACTCATATTCTTTTTCCTAAGAGAAAACAGTGCTAGTGTACCCTGCTTTGGAAACAGATACGGGAGATTAGGAGAAAAGGATATAGTACTCATACTTCCTAGTTTTTATGAGACATTGCTGTTAACACTTGTTATCTTAGTATAATCATTAATGGCTCCCTCTTTCACACTCAGACTGT
This sequence comes from Eulemur rufifrons, assembly GCF_041146395.1. Classification (NCBI taxonomy): domain Eukaryota; kingdom Metazoa; phylum Chordata; class Mammalia; order Primates; family Lemuridae; genus Eulemur; species Eulemur rufifrons. Next base: position 243,658,787 of record NC_090989.1, read on the forward strand.
CCATTTTGCTTGGACACTCTACGATATTGAGTGTTTAATTTGGTTAAACTATGCTGACGAAGTAAGGTGAAGTGGAAGTGGGAAAAGATGGTTTTTTTCTTTTGCTTACATTCTTCCATCTAATCAAGAGACTTTTGGGAAGAGAATGAATGAATGGCTTCACCAGAATTGCATAAAGTAAGAGGCCCAATGTTTTATCACATTAATTGTGTTTCAATTGGACAATTGTGTACTGTATTGTATACTTGATAGACTTGGTTTAATCTTATTGTAAGACAGCATGTATCTTGTTCTTACTTAAGGACACCAATAATTGTACATTCATTTATTGTGAGACTGTTAATATATTTTAGTCTATTGCTTCTATCTTCTAAGTTCCCATATGAGCTACAAACTTAAAAAATCTGTTGAGGTCTTGAGGAAGAAAGAAGAGTGAAAAAAATCAAGAAATGGCTTTCTGCTGGAAAGCAATAATTCTGTTTAAGTTACTATTTAGAAGTGAAGGCACAGATTAATTGGTACATACAAATTATATGTAAACATATTTGGTCTTCTTAATTCATATACCTATAATTTGAATTAAAATGTTCTTTTGAGGGCAATTATGTGGTCCTAATGTTCCACAACAGCAAACCAAAATCTGGATTTTGTAAGGAGAAGCTTAGTATTATAAACAAGCTTCCATTCTTGGACTTTTGCTAATACTTGCACCAAACAAGTATTATCTTACATAGTTGATATGCTAAATATTTGTGTTTTGATGAACTCAAATGTAATTTTTCGGGTTAAAGTGATGTTTCACGGTGATCATAGTAATGAGTCATAGTTCCTGAGTAGACTTAACTTTGTATTTTCAGTTTGACAAACAAGTGGTTATAGATTCACAATTATGTGAATATATTGTTTCTGTGCTGTTGAAGTGCTAAGGGAGTAATACTTAAAGAAAATCTTTGTCTAATTTACATAAGTAATATGTTATACATATCTAATACATACAGAAAAACCATCAAGGCTGGATCAATAACAAAAAAATTCTTTTGACTACACATTGTAAAATATACACGAATCTATCAGCAGCCTTCTCTTTCTTCCTCTACTCCAATCCTCTCTTATTGAAGGGATTGTATTAAACTGGCTACTGTTTCCTAAAGAGATAGTTATTTTATAGAAAAATGAAATTGGGTGTTCATTTCTCTATTGAGAAAAGGGACTTGAGGCAACAACTGAAGTGAATTAATGCTATTATTACTGTGGCGCTTGCCTTATGTCTTGCTATTATCTGAGTGAGGGGAGTGGGAAGCAATGCTTTTCAGGAAATCATAAAAGTAAAATGTTACAATATGTAAAAAGGAGTAGGCTGAAGGGCAAACAAAAAAAAAAAAAAGGAAGATTCATCCATTAATCCTACTTACCAGAGCTGACAATTTGTAATGGGTATTGGCATCAGTATGTGCAATTATTTCTTTACTTCCATGGAACTGAAACTGTTCTTCCCCTAGGAAGGCTTAGAGCAAGGTGTTTCCGGGTGGGGGGGTGGAGGTGGGGAAAAAAAGACAAAGGAGCTTATCCTGAATCTATTAGCTATAATGAACAGGTACTAAGAGGCAGACACTGTCATATAACATAAATTACAATCTAAATGAGATATCTGTATTTACATAAGCGGTTCTGTAGGCACTCTAAGCTAAATTCATGGGAAGAAAGTCTTCCAAATGCCATTCATATCACCAGGGATAATTGCAGGACTAAAACGAAGCATCCATGCCATTGCTGGGAAAACATGGAATGGGGTTTTAATTTTCAGTTTGACTTACATGCTGTTGTCGTATCATGGAGACTACAGTTGCAGTTTTACAGCATGGTTTTTCTTGGCTTATTTTAGAATCACAGAAAGAGTAAGCTTGCAAATCTTTTAATAAGGCAATTACATTCAGACAAAGATTAGATCTCAGTGGCACAATAGATTTTTGCTATATTATTCAGTATCTTTTTGATATTCCACTGTCACTAGACAAAGCTCTGAATAGTAATGTGACAAGTCTATTCAGAAGACAACAATGAGGGTTTCCTTAATTGTGTTCACTTGTATGCCACACAAACCCTCACTTAATTTTTTTTTTGCCTGTTTTGGAAAAGCAGAAAGAAAATACCATTTAGAGTCACAAAAAACACTGTTGAATCTATCTTTGAAATCTGCATTTTGTATTTGTAAAATGAAAATGTTGAGATATTCAATCATTTAATTTTTTATTTAGTAAAAATATCTCATGATTCAAAACATCAGTCTTAATATAGAAATGAATTACTTGGTGTAAAAAAGAACAAAAATCTATAAGATGCTAAAGACTTGTTTAAAAATATGTGCTTTGGATGATGGGATGTGGATTTGGAAAATCCATGTGTTGGTTTCTAATGGTTGCCAATGAAAAGAAACTGAAGGCTAATATTTGTTTTATCTATTTTCTTCAAGGCTTAACCTTCCCTCCATGACTTAGAATTCTTTGAAAAATATTACAGTGGAAATGTAAGATATATGGTCATGTTTAGAAAACCCAATTTTATATTAATGTATCAGTTTATTTGGGAGAATGAAATCATGTTCATATGAGCTAGAATTTTGTTAAATTTTATAAATTAACATTCATATATTAAATTTAAAAATTTGAGTATAATAGCACTTACCTTAATTACCCCAAATTGGGGTTTATTAGCTAACACTTCATTTAACTTACAGAACATTGTTTGAAACAAATGAGTTTACAGGGGTAATTATTTTTAAAGGTTAACTCAAGCAGGACAAATGGAGACAGATCTAGTGGAAAAAGTATTGAGTTCTAATCTTGATTCTATAAGTAAGTTTTTATATGTTGGTTTCACTTAATTTTTTTTGTATCCATTTCCTTATAAGTAAAACAGAGGAAATGACTGATGTGAGAATAGAATAGAAAACTGACGAGAAAATTCCTGTAAATATAAAAACACTACACAGAGACTCATAATATTAGGACAGATGTAAAAGAACCAGGAAAGTTCTGTAATCATAAATTTGAGAGATTCACCTGCTGAATCACAGAAAGAAGTAAGAATGTGGCTAAGATTGTATACCAATGGTTATTCTTAAAGAGGTTTCCAGATAGAAATCAACAAATACTCTAAAAAGAAATCGAATGTCTTAGAATATAATTGCTAAATGATATGATGAAATAGAACCTTATTAATTTATCAAAATATTCTGAGCAACATTTACTATTTTTACACACTTTAAAAAGCCAATTTGACATTACTATTGGAAGTGATTGTTAGAGCTTTCTGATCCCTGAAAAACACTTCAAGGCATTCTGGTGTTTTTGCATAAAAATTAAAGAGAATACTTAGAGCAAATATAATAAGTAAGAAATGAATAAACTTTTTCTAGTTAATTGAGATGTTTTCACAAACATTAATTGCAATGATTAGATAACCTGGGAGCCATTATACTTTGATATTACTATGGAAATCTGCACTTCTATGTGCTAACAGCTTATCATTGCAATGAACTTGGCTAATAGAACTCATACCACAATACTGTACTTGCATATGGTGCTTCCAAGAATTATTAAGAAACTAATAACAATACTTCATGATTGCTAGTATATAAGCAAATTAATATTTGCAATCCTCTTACAAGCACCAAAACTTTATTGTTGGTTTTTTTTAAAGTTACTTTTCTCCTGTAGTAATTCAATTCAAGTCATCAAAAACAGTTTCATACAAGGCATAAGTTTGTCTTGCTGGTGTCCTTAATACAGATTTGTCATAGACATTAAAATCTCACACAAAATGTTTGATATTTACTTTAGAAAATCTTAAATGTAATTTTTCAGCATTACATTCTACCTTTACAGATTCTAATAAATGATTAAATTCTTTATTGACTTTGGCTCAAATGGCAAGGCTATGTGACTCAGGGAATAACCAAGTGTTGGCAGAACAAAAGGGAAAAATCAATAGCAATTGATTATTTAAACTCGGAATTTCAGGGTACTCAGGCAAGATTTATTCTAAGCCAAGGCCCACTAGGAACACTCTTTGAATCTATCTGATTTGTAAACTGTCTCCAGTACTTCATCCTACACAGTTAATTTGCAGCCAGAATTACTGTTTTAAACGAAGGCATCTGATTTGTTGATGAATGTTATATAGTTCCTGTGATTTATTTATTTTTGTTCATGTTTATGTTAGTGTCTACCTATCTCCCACTATTTTTGTCCTTTTGAATTTTGACCCTCCTCTTTAGGTGTTTCTTATTTTATTTTATTTTAACTTTAGGAATGGCTATAAGGTCTTTCAGGACTCCAGTACTCCTATGGTGCTGTCATATTGAATGGTGGGGGAGGGGTGTTACCCATCTGATCTCAGCCAAACCAGGATGGCACATCATTCAACCAAAAGCCAACAGGGACTCAATTGGAAAGCACTGCATTTTTTGTATATTGCAACTGCCTCTTGGGGGTCATGCTAAAAGTGGCAGCACTTTCAGAAAGAGAAAAGCTGGCAGATGTTGGAGGTGATTAAAGGGATGATTAAAAACTGGCACACTCTCTCATGAAAGTGTGTCTGTGTTTATTCAACTACACTTAGAATTTGGCAGGTCTTGGAGATCTGGCCAGACTGGCAAAACTCTGGTAGGACCACTTGCTCATAATGAGTTTCCTTTTCCAAGATACTGGGATCAAATACTAAACTATTCGATTTGCCAACAAAATACATAAAGCCATAGATTTAATTTTTATATGAACTCAGAGGAGTACAAGGAAATTACTTTCACAAAATGGTTGGTGAATATTACAAACACTAATTCTTAAAATTAGGCATATTGAGTTCTGTGATACCATTAATCCATATGTTTGTAAATATTTGGGTGTTTGCATGCACACATTTTTTGTGTATAAAGCAATTTAAAATGGAATGTGCCCAAATAAAATATTTGGCTTCTTATAGTCATGATTATACTTTTTTCTCTAGAAGAATCTGCTATTAATATTACATTGAATAGCTTATTTGACTGTAACAATAAAAGTAATAATTTTATTTAGTATAAACCATTATAGAACTTTTCAACCCGTTTATCCATGAGACACTTTGCTAAAGCAAATGAGAACCAAACAATGTACTGGCACTTCCAAGAACATCTTACAAAATGAAACAGGTTACAAAACTTTGCGAGAATGATTGCTTGATAGATAGTATTTGGTTTTCTTATTTATTTATTTTTGTCTTATGAGATGTTTTTCCATTTGTGTCATCAGTGATTTCTTTTATCGGTGTTTTGTAGTTCTCCTTGTGGAGATCTTTTACCTACTTGGTTAAGTATGTTCCTAGGTATTTTATTTTTTTTGTAGCTATTGTAAATGGTATTGAGTTCTTGATTTGATTCTCAACATAGCTGTTATTAGTGTGTAGAAATGCTGATTTGTGTACTTTAATTTTGTAATCTGAGACTTTACTGAATTTATTTCTGAATTCTGGGAATCTTTTGGAGGAGCCTTCAGAGTTTTCTTTATACAAGATCATATCATTGGCAAACAGGGATAGTTTGACCGCCTCTTTTCCAATTTGGATGCCTTTTATTTCTTTCTCTTGTCTGGTTGCTATGGCTAGGACTTTAAGTACTATGTTGAAAGAAGTGGTGGCAGTGGGCACCCTTCTCTTGTTCTAGTTCTTAGGGAGAATGCTTTCAGCTTTTCCCCATTCGGTATGATATTGGCTGTGGGTTTGTCATATATGGCTTTTATTATATTTAGGTATGTTCCTTCTATGCCTAGTTTGTTAAGGGTTTTTATCATAGATGGGTGCTGGATTTTACTGAATGCTTTTTTCTGTATCTATTGAGATGATCATATGGTTTTTGTTTTTAATTTTATGTGGTGAATCACATTTATTGATTTGTGTATGTTGAACCATCCTTGTATCCCTAGGATGCAACCTACTTGACCATGGTACATTATTTATTTTTTTTATGTGTTGTTGGACTTCGTTTGCTAATATTTTGTTGAGGTGTTTTTTGCATTTGTGTTTATCATGGATATTGGTCTGCAATTTTCTTTTTCTGTTGTGTCCTTTACTGTTGTTGATTTAAAATTTGTTTTATCTGACATAAGAATAGCTATTCCTGCTTGCCTTTGGTTACCAGTTTTGTGGAATATTTTTTCCCACTTCTTTACTTTGAATCTATGAGACTGTTTATGATTCAAATGAGTTTCTTGGAGACAAAAGATATTTGAGTGTTTAAAAATCCATTCTGTCTATCTGTACCTTTTAAATGGAGTCTTTAGATTGTTTACATTCAATGTTAATATCGATAAGTGAGATACTGTTTCAGTCATCATGTTGCTTTGTATTCTCCCTTGTGTTACTGTTTTATAAAAGCTGTGAGTTTTTACTTTTGAGTGTTTTTCACTGGGAAGTATTTCCTGTTCTTTTTGGTGTTTAGATAACTTTTGAGCATTTCTTGTAGGGCAAGTCTAGTGGTGACTAATTCCCTTAGTGTTTGCTTGTCTGGGAATGATTTTTTTCTCCTTCATTTATGAAACTTAGTTTTGCAGGGTACAAAATTACTAGCTGACAGTTATTCCGTTTAAGATGACTAAAGATGGGACTCCATCCCCTTCTGGCTTATAAGGTTTCCTATGAAAAGTCTGCTGTTATTTTGATGGGTTTCCCTTTGTAAGCTACCTGATGTTTTCATCTCACAGCTTATAGGATTTTCTCCTTCACTTTGACTTTCACCAAACTGATGACTATGTGCCTTGGTGATGTCCTATTTCCAATGACTCTTCCAGGAGTTTGATGACCTTCTTGAATCTGGTTGTCTAAATCTCTAGCAAAACCAAGGAAGTTTTCCATGCTTTTTGCCTTTTTTCTTCTCCCTCATGGATAGATATGATTTTTATGTTTGGGTGTTTTACATAATCCCATATTTCTCAGAACCTTTGTCATTTCTCTTGATTTTTTTTTCTTTATTTTTGACTGCATTAATTCAAAAGGCTTGTCTTTGAACTCTGAAATTCTTTCTTCTGCTTAATCTAGTCTGTTGTTAAAGCTTTTCACTGCATTTTGAAATTCCCTAAATGACTCTTTCATTTCCAGAAGTTCAGTTATGGTTTATTTCTTTTTAATATCTATCTCTTTAGTGAATTTTTCATTCATGTACTGAATTTTTTTTTTTTTTTTTTTGGTTTCTTTTGTGTTGGTTTTCATGTTTCTCATCCATTCCAATGAGCTTACTTGTGGTCCATATTTTGAATTCCATATCTGATGTTTCAACATTTTTTGAGGGGGTTGGAGTCCATTGCTGGAGAGCTAGTGTTATTCTTTACAAGTGTCAAAAAGCCTGTTTCTTCATATTGTCAGAGTTCTTATGCTGGTTCCTTCTCACCTGCAACCTCTTCCCTGAGCTCAAAGAAGGTAGCTTTGCAATTCACCTGTTCTTCTCTGCTGGGAACTCTGCTGTTCAGTGTAGAGACGGAGAGGTATACTGCCTTTTGGCTACTGCAGGTTAAGTGTCCACAATTTGGGTTGGTTGGGCCTCAGACCCCTGGGAGGTGTTCAGGTGCCAGCGGTAGTGGACTAGGATAGGTAGTCTCCAGTTTGCAGGCCCCTGGATGGCACCCTTTAGTCCTGGGGAGACCAGACTGAGACCAGGCTGACGAACTTGCCCTCATACCTCTCTGAGCTCAGATGCTGGCTATGACAATGAGGGGTGGGGTGGTGGTCTGCTCTGGAGGAATGCTCAGGCAGGAGAAGAGCAGATTCACTGTGAGCCTCTGACAGGCTGGGTGGGCCCCTCTCCATGAGATTAGCAGAGGAAGTCCTCTGTGTGGTACATAAGCCACTCACACCTCACTCTCTCAGCAGTGACAATGTTCTCTGTTCTTCATGGGCACAATCGTGCCCAGATTCCGAGCTCCCACCCTGGCCCAGCTGTATCAGAGGTGGTGGAGGTAGCTCAACCTACTGCGTGCAGGACTACCAGAGTGGCTGTGGGCTGTGGATGAAAGGCACTGATGGGGGAGGTGTAGCTGTGCAAGAGACTTGCCTCCAGGGATTTGCAGGCTTCTCCCAGAAGAGACAGGCAGCTCAAGGACAGGACTGCTAGCCCTGCCCTCCCTCAGCAGAGGCGGTAGTTTTTGTCCTTAAGGCACCTGAAAGTGCTTGCTGCAGCTTTTTTAGAGGAAAACGAGTGGGCCCCTAGTACTATGGACACCTGAGTGTGATAGGTGCTTTGTTATAGGTGGGGCAGCTGCTCCCAAGTGTCTTAAATCATCCCCTATGGAATCCTCATCAGTCCTGAGCAGAAACAGCCATGGATGCCCTGGCAGCAGTGGGCAGGGGAGGGGAGGAGGAGAAGACCCTACATGGTGGGGAGCTGGTGCCCTTGTCCCCTCCATCCTAAGGGGCCCTTTGGTATGGTGAACTCTCCTCTCAGCTGGAAGTGGCCTACCACGAATGTCCAAGCTTCAGAAGACCCACAGTTCTCTCAGGGCTCACCAGTCCCTTAAGGCCGCTGCAGTCTGAGTGAGTGCTGGAGGGTGTTGGTTGAGGATCTGGTGATGTAGAGACCTAGGGGCTGAGAGTCCCAGGTTGGGAATAGCTGCAGAATGCTGCCTGTGAAGGGAGGGAAATAAGCTGCACCCTCCATGCACAATGCTGGTGCAGTGAGCAGAGTACTATTGTGGGTGTACCCACCCTGTGAGCCTAGAACCGACCATCCCACAGCACACCCATGCCAGAAGCTTGTGCTTGAGAGCAGAGGCAGCTATGTCCACAGCATTAAATGGTTGGAGGAGGGGAAGTCCCCATCTCCATGTTCCTTCACAGTCTCTGGTGCTGCTTCTGCTCTGAGGTGGGGACACTCTCTTGCCTTACAGAATCCTCTTTGTACTCCTATCTCCACTGGGGGGCATGCAGACAACTTCAGATCATGAGCCAGGGGCTATTAGGTGCAGGAGAGTGCATGTTCTGCCTTCCTCTGTCCTAAAAAGCATTCATGGCACTTCCCAGACCCCTTGGAGCAGCCTGCCCTATGGTTAGAACTCCAGAAATAGTGCTTTCTTGTGTCTCCCTGTTCCACCGAAGTTATCATAGTCCCAGTGGGTGCTGGGGAATGTTTGTGTGGGATGCACTGACAGGGAGACTGAGGGGCTGTGACTTCCCTGGCAGAACAGAGGCACCCAGCATGTGTGCAAGTAATATGGTGCCCGCTGTCTCAGTTTGGGACTGTGGCGGGGAAGCGACTCTATGTGGGCCCAGAGCCCAGTGCTCTGCTCCCAAGAAGCTCTCAGGTCACCAATGGCAGCAGTGCCTGGATTTGTCAGGGTAGAAGAGCTCTCTGACAGATCAGGAGCTGGCAGATTGCCACAGGTGTGAGGGGAGGAAACGTTAATACTCCCCCCTACACTTTCCACCAGACTCTGAATCCCTTGGGAGTCAATCTGTGCCAAAATCTTTCTCCTTGTTTGTTCTGGAACTTCTCCCCTGGGGATCTCTGGTAAGGTAAGTTCTGCTGCCTTTCTCTCAGTATTTCACCTAGGCTGTGCTTTTTCACCTGAAATCTTTTTTTCTTTTTGGGATGACCCAGCAACCGATGTCTCTATTTGGCCGTTTTGCTCCCATCCCATGCTTTCAATTATTATTGGAAGTATAAAGACAGGTAAAGTGTAAGCAAACACTTTATGTAAACTTACAAATTACAAACAAGTAAATTAGAAGTCGATGAGTCACTTTACAAATAGCTTACCGAGGCGGAGAGAATATATTATTGCTACATACGCTCGACAATGAATAAATATAGAGTAATTGTTATTGAGTGGAAAGGGATCTTTGAATTCAACCTTCCTCCCAATTTTTGAATCCTTTATCCAATATCCTTGATAAATGGTCACTAAATTTCTCTGTTACCAGCCACATTTTCTGTCACCCCCAACCATGGCTTCTGTTGTACTTCTCTTCATTGTCTACACATTTCTGTGCCTTTGACCATACCGTTTCTCCTGTCTGGACTTTTGTCCTCCCCTGCAATTTCCAAAATATTATTTGCCTGGCAATATGAAATGGCACCTTCTCTCTGATGAGCCTTCCCCAATTCTGCCAAAGTAGCTAAAAACATCTTTTGTCAGGAGTTTGAGACCAGCCTCAGCAAGTGAGAGACTCTGTCTCTGCTAAAAATTAGCTGGGCATGGTGGCATGTGTTTGTAATCCTAGCTACTTGGGAGGCTGAGGCAGGAAGATCATTTGAGCCCAGGGAGTTTGAGGTTGCATGAGTTATGATCATGTCATTGTACTCTACCTGGGTGACAAAGCGAGACTCTGTCCCCCCCCAAAAAAAAAAAAAAAAGAATAGGAAATGTTGATCTGTCTATGTCCTGTAGCATGCTGTTGCAATTCATGTCTTTTGTCATGTGTGGGCCCTAACAGCAAATGATAAAATAATAAAATTCAAAATAATAAAATATATTTCTGGGAAAGCATCTGTTGTTTGACATTATTGTCCCATCTTGATAGTAAAAGTAAAGCCGTAAGACTTTGCTAAAATCAAAAAATTATTATTTTTTCCAATATAAGTGGGACCAAGGTTAATACATTTGCTAAGTTTCTTTCATTGTGAAGTTATTGGAATCTGTTTACTTTGTAGCTGTCATTTTAAAATAAATGCAAAAGTGTACATATAAGCCACACAGAATGACTTGGGATGACGCATATATTCAGGGAACATATATTAGAAAAATAGAAATTATTAGTCTGGGGCATATTCACACTTCTGTTGCTTTTTATTTCCTTGTTTGGAGGGAGTTTTCTTAGAGTTATTTCAGCCATTATGGCCTTTCATGCATTTCAATTTTGAGCATTATATTTTTATCAATTAACTTGCTTAATATTTTTGCAGAATGCAGTTTTTAGTAAATTTCACAGAATGCAGCTCATCAATTAATGTTTCAAAATATAGCATTACCCACTAGAGAATTTCAAACAGGACTGTGATAAATTTTCTGGTATTTATTTTCTCTCTTAGATAGCACCAGTTTACAGATTAAGTTCTGTTCTCAAATAGTTAAGTATATATTTATATATTTATATGTATATTTAGTAAATTCATCCAGTTATATTAAAGTGGAGAGAAATGATTATGTAATGAATCTGAGTTATGATTGAAAGAATAATGTAACAAAGAGAAAGCAAGTGTAGGATATTTTAAATGTTCTATATCTTAAGGGGAAGTGAATGAGATTGTCTTCATGAATAAAATGTAAAATTTCTAAAAAGATTTATGAAAGTAATAATTAAGGTTGGAATTTGGAATTTTAAGGAATAGAAAGAACAATAAATAATGAAAATAAAAATTTTAATAGAATGTAAGTCAATAAATGGGAAGTAATAGAAGATATCAGGTAAAAAAGAGTTTCAAGAAACATCTAGAAACATTTATACACAAATATATGAGGTCACATAGGAGACACTGGAACATACTGCTAGTTGAATCAAAATTTTAAAACCCTGAAAAACTAGACATGCCTAAGAATTTTATCAAAGTAACATGACTTGAAGAGCTTAGGATCAGAAAGTCAAAACAAAGTAGCTGCAACTAAACTGACAAGATGAGGAGTGTGGGGTAATTAATCTCTAGAGATATCTTCCAACTTAACCAATAGTTTTTGTTTTTTTAGCACTATAAAGTTTCTTGTTTATCTACTGAATGTCTTGTGTTATTATGAATTAATCTGACACATTTCCATGTAACTCAAGAGTTTTTTTAATTCTTCAAAATAAAATCAAGTTTCTCCTTAAAAATAACATAAATTGCATATATATTTTTTAAGGAAGCAAGAGAAGATTTGTGCCTATAGTGCTTAGTTCCACAGCTCGTTTCACCCTGTATATACCCTCCTCTGGTTTTTTTTGAATTTTAATCGTTTTTAAGAGACAGGGGTTTTGCTATGTTGCCCAAGCTAGATCGGAACTCCTGGGCTCAAGCAATCCCCCACCTCAGGCTCCCAAATCCCTGGGACTACAGGCATGTGCCACTGCACCCAGCCCCCTCCTTTTAAAAAATAATGTGTGTAGTGAGATAGATTTTCTACTAGAAGTTTTTGCTAAAATGAAAAATAGAAAAAAATATATTATATCAAGGTTATATGTATTTATTCATTTATTCAATGATGGTTTATTAAGTTTCTATTTCTGCTGGATAATATTCTAGGCATTGAGAATATAGCAGTAGCCTAAACAGGTAGTCACTTTTCTCATGATGGTCTATAGTGTAGGAAGGTAGACCATAAAAAAAAGTCTATAATGTGTCAGAGAGTAAAGAGTGTTAAGAAGAAAAAGCAGTGGAGTTGATAGACAGCACTGGGGGTGCTATGCTAAATTGGATGATCAGAAAAAAACCTCTTTAATGTGATGAAATTTAAGCAAAGACGTGAATGAAATGAGGGAGGAAAACAGGTGGCTATGTTGGGAGCAGATAGAGATAAAGCACTGCAATTTATAAAATGCATTACAAAATGTTTTGTTTTATTTGAGTTCTACAACCACCGTAGGAAACTGGACATATATGTTATTATCATTCTTAATCTTGTGGAAACTGGAAGCTGAGAGAGGCCAAGTGAGTCGAAGCTACCTACTTAGTAAAGGGAGGTGCTATAATTGAATATTGAATCCAAGTCAAATATTTTTAGTTCAGTAACAAATGTATTGTCACTTCTTAGGCAAGTGGCCTTGGAAAAGTTGCTTACTTTCTCTAAGCCTCGGTTACCTAATTATTAAAATGGGGATACTGATGGTAGCGACCCTGTAGAGTGTGAGAACTACAAGATAATCTATATAAATCACAGCACAGTGTTTGGCACATACAGCTGAGGAGCCTTGACTTTAGATGTGGGGTCAGCAAACTATGGCCCTCGGGCCAAATCTTGTCTGCTGTCTGTTTCTGTAAGGCGTGTGAGCTAAGAATGGTTTTTACATTTTAAATGGTTGGGAAAAAACCAAAAAACATTACATGGATTCAGGTTTCATTGTCCATAAATGAAGTTTTATTGGAACCCAGTTACTCTCATTCATTTATATTTTGTCTGAAGCTGTTTCATGCTGCAATAGCAGAGTTGAGGAGTTATAACAGATATTATATAGCCTGTAAAGTTGAAAATTTACAAACTGGTCCTTTACCGAAAAATTTTACCAACACTTTCTCTGGATACAGGTACTCAGCTTTTCACCCCAAGCTCCGTCTCATTTCTTTTTAATTTAATTCATTTATTTTTTAAAAATTAACATACAATAATTGTACATATTCATGGGGGTACATTGTGATGTTCCAATACATGTAATGTATATTGATCCTATCAGGGTAATATCCATTAACTCAAAAATTTATTATTTCTTTATGTTGGGAACATTCAATATCCTCCTAGCTATTTGAAATTATATAGCATATATATTATTGTTAACTATAGTCATCCTACAGTGGTATAGAACACCAGAACTTATTCCTCTTATCATTTCTTATTTCTTTGATTCTAGGAGTAACTACACATCATATCTATTGTTGGGACTCCACAGTAGGAATCATTCCACATTCTTCTTTTTTTCTAAACCTTCTGTATCCAATTCATTAATAAGTCCTGTCAGGTACATAGCCAGATAATGTTGTAAATTCAGTCATTTCCCTCTTCAGCCGCTACTACCTGAAAGACTGAATATATAAACAGACAGTGGCTGGACGATATATAAAAATAGAACTCTGACCCATAACCTGAAGCAACCTGCCCAGGAAACCAATACCCTTATCTACAAAAGATAGTGCAGGAAGGCAGCCTGTTATAAGTCAGACTTTCAGAAAGCCAGATTGCTATCTCCAGTAACAATCCGGGAAGCTACACAATAACTTCTGTAATAATCAGCCCCAAATGGCCAGGGCTTCATTAATTCAGCCTCTCTTATTTTTGTCCTTCTTTCTAATCTAGGGCTAACCAGAGAAAGCCAAATATGCCCCCAACCAATCACACAGGTTATTCTTGTTCTACTTAGCCCTCCTGCAGCTTCCCTATGTCAATAACCTCCAATTAGGCCACACCTGAAATGTTCCCTTTGTCCATTTATAAAGCTTTCCCACTCCTCTCCCTGTTTCTGGTCTCTGCCAAAGTGCAAGTGACAGTGCTGACTCCCTTGCTGTAGCAACCTCTGAATAAACAGCCTTTGCTTTTCTCATTCGGTTAGGCCGTTGATTTCCATACACCCTAGAGTAAGCCAGTATCTGCTCTTGTCTCCACACTGTTGAAGCCTCTAAAATGAGCTTTTCTCCTGGTCCTTCTGCCTTCCCTGTTGCCCTCTTATACTTGGCACCCAGCAGGCAAGTGGTCCTTTTATTATATTAAATCTGATCATATTAAACCTGAGTTTAAAACTCTGCCATTGTACTTAGAATAAACCCCAAATACCTACTGAGGCCTAAATGTCTTACAGGGTCTGTTTCCAACCTACCTTTTTGATTTCATCTCTTGACTTTTTCTCCTTTGTTCACGTTGCTTTAGCTACATCTGAGGAAGGAGGGACTGCTTTATCAATCTAGGAATCCCCCAGCCCAGGCATAATAAGATTTAGAAAGTGACCTAGAATAACTTAAAGGTAATTAGTATGTCATTAGCTTGAATCTGCATTGCTGTTCACCACCCCCCCCCCATGGGCTTTCTTAGACGGAGCTCGTATATACAGATGGAATTTTGAGGACACCTGTTGGATCATTTGATAACATCCTACACCTGTCAAGAGCCCACCTCCAGACTGGCGCTAATAAAAGGAAACAATCTGGGATCAGGAGTAAGTGGGTGCATGTGCGTGCGTACGAGCGTGCGTGCGTACGAGCGTGCGTGCGTGCGTGCGTGCGTGCATGCGAGCCAGCCAGCCAGCCAGCCAGCCAGAGAGCAAGTTGGTCTCTCTCTCTTTAGTCCTGGAGACAGATCTGGTTTATTCTACAGTAAAGAGCTGCTCTTGTGAAACTGCTCCCTGCCTGAGCTTACTCCGTCCTATTGGCATTGCTGGTGATTTTTCCAAGAAAGGAGTCAGAAGACTGGGATAATAGTTTGGCCTTGACACTTTGGTGTGTCTGGTCATTCTTCAGCCAAGAGCACACCAAGAACTGAGGGCAGGCTGCCACCCTGACATCTTCGGTGGCGAAACCTGGGATTCTGACAGAATCAGGTACGGGGCTAGGGATTGGGGGGTGTGGTATGTGGGTATGTGTGTTTGTGTTGGTGTAAGTCTGAGTGTGAAGGTTTGAGAACCAGGAGCTCCAATGTCTGAGGGCAGAAGATGGATGTCCCAGCAAGAGGGAGAGAGAGAGAAAGAGAGAGAAATTTGCCCTTCCTACCCTTTTTGTTCTGTTTGGGCTCTCAGGGGGTTGTATGATGCCCGCCCACTTCAGTGACAGTGGGTCTTCTTTACTCAGTCTACTGATTGAAATGCTCATCTCTTCTGATAACGTCCTCTTAAAAACATCAAGAAATAATGCTCTACCAGTTACGTGGGCATTCCTTAGCCCACTCAAGGAGACACACAAAATTAACCATTGCTGTAGTCTTCTGCGAAATGCTTTTTTTACTCAACCTTACGTTTGAGATTGATTCATTATTATATGTAGGTGTACTTAATTGGTTCTCACTGTTGTACAAGTGTGTGTTGTATGAACCTAGTGTGATTTATTTATTCATTCTCCTAAGAGGGGACATTTGGATTGTTTCAACTTTTTTTGCTGTTACAAACAATATTTCTGTGAATATTCTTGTATTTTTTTCCTGGGACATGTGTAAGAGCTGTTCCAGATTATATATATATATATCTAGGAGAATGGCCTAATGGTCAAATTTCAAGTTACGGCTCAGTTGTTTTGCCAAGTGATTATATTAATAATTTATATCTCCAACATCAGTGGTCCAACAATGTATTTCTATTGCTTCATATTCTTACCAACATTTAGTATTATCAGACTTAAATTTTTGCCAATCTAGTGAATTTAGGATAGTGTCTTATTTTCTTGCTTTGCATTTTTTGATTATTAATGAGATGAGCATATTTTCTTATGTTTATTGGTCATTGATATTTCTTTTCTATGAAATGTATTTCCTGCCTTTTGCCCAATTTCCTGTTGGGATGTTTGCCATTTTATTATAGAATCGAAGGTGGTATTTATGTATTCTTGATATTTTATCTTTTGTTGTTCACAAGTGTTGCAAATCTCTTTCCCAGTTTGTGACTTGCATTTGTTTTTTTTTCGTTTTTTGATTAATTTATTTATATTTTATCATTTGATTTTTAAAGTCTTAATAATCCTTCCTTACCTCAAGATCATCAAAATATTTTCCTCTCACTTTTAAGTGTTTCAACTATTGGTAATTGATTTTTGTAAATGGTGTAATCCTATTTTATTTATTTTTTTATATGGACAATCAGTTTTCTACTACCACTTACTAAACAGTTAGTTCTTTCTAGGTGATTGCAATTTCTGTGAAATATCAAGTTTCCATTTTTAAGTGAATGTGGACTTATTTCTGGACCCTCTATTCTGTTATAATGTCAATTTGCCCATCAGAGTGCCAATACTACTCTATTAATTGTTCTGGTTTTAATATAAGTTGTAAGATATGTGAGGGCAACATTCTCTGCTGCTTCTTTCTTCCTCCACTTTTTTAAATCTTCTTTTTCATTTTTCTTTTTATTATTTTTTTGTAATCTTAGGTTTTTATATTTATGTAAATTTTAGCATCAATTCAACAGCTTTACAAGTTCCTTTAAAAAAATCTCATTAGAGCTTGATTGAAATTGCATTGAATCAATAGATAATTTTGTAGAGAATTGACATCTGTATGACATTGAGTTCATCCTATTCTAGAATATGATCTCTCCATTCATTTAGGTTATATTTAATTATAATAGTTTGTACAAAATAATAACTGCCATAAGCATTCATATACAAGTTTTTATGTGGACATATGTTTTCAATTCTCTTTGGAATATGCCTAGGAGGGGAATTGCTGGTTCATATGGTAACTCTGTTTTTAACTTGTTGAGAAACTGTCAGACTGTTTCCCTAAGTGGTGCCACCATTTTGCATTCCCACCAGTTATGTACGAGGCTTCTAATTCTCCATGTGGTTGCTAACACTTGCCATTATCCATCTTTTTGATCATAGCCATTCTAGTGGGTATGAAGTAGTATCTTATTGTGGTTTTAATTAGCCTTTACCTGATGACTGATTTTGAGTATTTTTCATGTGCTTGTTGGCTATTTGTGAATCTTCTTTAAAAAAAATATGTATTCAGACTCTTGCCCATTTTTAAAATTGGATTGTCTTTTTATTATTGAGTTGTGAGAGTTTTTAATATATTGTACATACTATCACTTGATATATACATACATATAAGATACATAAGATATATAAATATCAAGTGATTTATATATAGAATCCTATATATACACATATATATATAGGATTTACAAGTATATTCTCTCATTCTGTGGTTTGTCTTTGTACTTAATCGATGTTTTCCTTTGCAGCATACCATTTTTAATATTGATAGAGTCCACTTACCTATTTTTGTTGGTTGCTTGCGCTTTTGGTATCATGTCAAAGTTGTTGCCTAATCCATGGTCACAAAGATTCACTCTCATGCTTTCTCCTAAGAGTTTTATAGCTTTAGTTATTAAACTTAGGTCTAGAATTTATATTGAGTTAATTTTTGCATATGGTATGAGGTAGGGACATTTTTGTCACACTTTAATACTTTAGATGTGGTTTCTTTTAATTCTTTTAACATAATAGTTGATTTAAAGTTATGTGTTGTAATCTGGGCTTCTTCAGAAATAGTGTCTATTCATTGTTCTTTCCCCCTTGTGTATTGGCCATACTTTTCTACTTCTTTGGGTATCATATATATATATATATATATACACACACATACATATATATATGTATATATATATATTTTAACTGGGCATTTAAAATAACATAACTCTGAAAATTAGATTTTCCCCACCTCCAGGGTTTGTTGCTATTAGTATTTGTTGCTGTTTGCTTGTTTAGTGACATTTCTGCACTAATTCTGTAAAGTCTGTGTTCTTTGCCTTATCTAACTACTGATGTCTCTGCTTGGTAAACCTAATGGTCAACTCATGATTGAATAGAGATTTCCTTAAGTATCTTATATCAACAAGTCTCCCAGCCTTTGCTAAGGGGCTCTATGTATGTATTGGGGTATGCTTTGAATGCTCCAAGTGGCAGTTTATAACCTTGTCTCACCTTTAACTTTCTTCCTGTGCAGAGCCTCAAGGCCAGCCAGAGATGCAAGATTAGTGTGTTCTTGGGTCTTTCCTGGGCGTGCGCTCAACCCTGCACATGTATGTGGCCTTATAGATTACAGTAATATGTTAGAACTTTGTGAAGCTCTCTATGGACACTTCCAGAGGAACTCCAAACTCATTCTGCCTTCTCCAGTGACTGTGAGGCTCAAAGTTTTCACAGCTACCATCATTGTGAGGCTGTTGGTTTTCAAGGCTACTGCAATGCTAGGAAGAGGAGATGGGATTAGGGCAAGTTAAAATGCTACAAAATTTGGCTGCTCTTACCAAATTTCAGCTGCTTTTTTAAAATAAACATTCACTGGATTGTGCAAGTTTTTTGTTAATTTCCAGAATTCTGAAAAAGTTGATTTTGATAATCTTTGCCAGTGTTCTTTCTAATTGCTTTTATGGGGGTATGGATTTTCAGAGTTCCTTACTCTGTCCTTCTGAAGTGTTCTGATCCTTATTCTGTCACTCTGAAGTGTTAATACGAATGTTGATCTATTTTAAAATTTGGTGTTTCTGTTGCATTCTTAATTTTGAAAACAATTTAAAATACAGAATAATAGAGGCTAACATAAATAAATATGAGACATCAACACTAGCTTTCATAATTAATTAGTATTAATGTTTTTTATCTTTGTTATATTCTTTTGAAATCTATTGATAATATTAATACAAGATTGTCATGGTTTACTTATTTGGTTGTTTCTATCCTAAGGGGTTCCCTGTCTTAAGAAGCACTTGAGGTAATTAAAAATCTAAGTTTATGGCTAAGAGCACAAGTTTTGTTTTCTGAAAAATATGGGTTTAATTTTTATTTTTTATAAGTATGTGATTTTAGACATTTTTAGTCTCTGACTTTCAATCTTCTCATTTATAAACTAGGAATCATAATATATATCTCATAGGGTTATGTTGAAGATTGAATGACACAATGTATGTAAAGCTCTTTCCTCAATAAAGAGTACCTATTATTATTTAAAATTGAAGCAGTGGTTTAGATATAATTTCAGTTGAAAGAAATTAGCAGGTGGGATGGTTTATTCATTGTCAGAAATTTAACATCCTCCCACCTTCTTCAGTTGGTTCCTTTGAAATTTTCCATACGCTTTTTCTGCTGTGTTTTTTGAGGGATCATTTTTAAAATATTTCAATTCTAAAGCACAAGATGGGGTTTTCTGACTGTATCCCCATCAAATGCACTGGTCTACTTCCTCCCTAGGGCCAGGAAAACCTAGTGGAGGTTACCTTTTATCCAGCCTGAGCAGTAGTAAGCTTACCACTTCATGTAACATAGTAATATTACATATAAACCTGGTACGCCAGTGATAAACACAGGTGTTTCACAGAATACTATCTTTATCTGTTAAGTTTCTGTAACCAGTACTAGAGAGCAATAGCATTCAAATGTCAAAATATTACTTGCTTTTTATTTTCCAATATCAGATTATGCAGTTACCCAGTAGTGGGTGCTAAATTTATCTAATAGATAAAATGAAAAGGATAGCACGTTATAATTTTGAGAAGTGCTTACACAAAGAATGAAAAACAAAAACTTAGATTAAGCAAAATTTACATTCAAACATTTGAATCATTTTCTCAGTTAAATAGAATAAAAACCATTCCAGATAATCTTGATTTTAGGGCTTACCATAAATAAGTGCCCAAACATTTTATTTAGCTATATTTGAAATCTTATTTACTTGATGAGTAAACATTTATGGTAAAATTACAATTTTTTTTGCTACTAATTCTTAACTTTAAATTGCCACATACAAAACTTATTGAAAGGAAGATGCATGGAAAATATCAATTGTTTTAGAAACTGTGAAAATTTTGTTAGTCTAACTGTGCTAGTTCTTCCCAAGGATCAGGACATCTCCTTAGTCTAGCCATGTGCTTTTTGTTGGGTTTTGGTGATGATCTTTCTTTTTTTTTTTTTTTTTTTTGAGACAGAGGGTCACTCTGTTGCCTGGGCTAGAGTTACGTGGCATCAGCCTAGCTCACAGCAACCTCAACCTCCTGGGCTCAAGCAGTCCTCCTGCCTCAGCCTCCCAAGTAGCTGGGACTACAGGCAGATCTTTCACATTATACGTATGTGTGATTTGCTTCCTTGGCCTAGTGACCATTTTCAGAGGTTATCAATTTCCCTGTGTTCTTACTTTACTTCCCCACTTAATTTAGTTACTGTTTTAAGGAAAGAGTTATTTTCTAGCATATTTTTTATAGGTGATTTGAAAATTTTTGTGAAATTCAAAATGTTCCTGTTTTTTCAAGGCTGAAAGAAATTAGAGTGCTAGTTCAGAGTATGTGTAGAAAAAAAGGTAATTGGAATAGAGTACCAGACTCAAACATCATAGGCCAGAGTGCTCCCATAGTCATCTAGTTGTCTGGGTCTAGAATTATTTGACTGCATCTATAGTGCTTTCTCAAGGAACCAAAGAGATTTTTCCTCCAAATGAAAATGGGAAGGGGGCTAATATTTATATAGGGACTGCAATGATCCAGATATAGTGATGAAAAGTTCTTCACACATTACTTGAACTTTATTCCAGTCCTGAGGAGCAGCCATTACTATTTTTCTATTTTCAAATGAGAAAATTTTTTTTGCCATGAGTCATATTACTGGCAAAGATAGCGCAAACCTAGGTCTACCAAATACTCAGGTCCATGCAATGTTTGATATACTTTCTTGAGAGTTGTGAATATCAGATTAAGGAGGTAAATTAACAATTTTATGAACTGTAAAATGTTAAAGAGAACATTTATGTAGCTTTTGGTATAACACTAGGTGATTCAGAATGGCAACAGCAGTTTTTTTTTAACAGATACTGGTAGGTAAGCAAATAAAAATCAGGCAGTGTTGCTTTCCCCTCATTATTCTTCCCCTAAGTCTCCAAATTCTAAGAATGTAATGCAATATTTTAGTTGGCTATAAAACAAAACCCCTTAGAAGACATATGTTCTATTTCTACTATTTTTACTGTTTCCAAAAGTAAAGAGCCTGTTGAGCATCTGAGTTAATAAGAGCAATTTTTTTCTTCATGAAGATACTTACAATTCTCATTGTTTTATAGTTTATTTCCTCTATAGGCCCAGAGTCCCCTTGGAGTAACTAATCAGCAATTAGAGTACATTTATTGAGTATCTGCTTATGTTCAACAATTTCTTTGACTCATCCAGATCCACTCTCCACTCTTCTGTCTTATTCTTTGTCCTGGGAGGCTGACATTTATGAAGTGCACCAATTGGGTCTCTTGCTCTCTGGCTTCCTTATGGGATTTCCCAGTGGCAGTCACCTTCAAGAGAATGGAGGGCTAGAGATTAAGATTGGGGTATTCTGTCGTTCTTGATGTGTTTTCTGCATTATCTTTATCAGGTTGCTTGAATCTATCTACAACAGACCACTGCTCCTGTAGCTGTAGTTACTCTACTGAGGTTCCAGCAACTTCTCCCTCCCCACTTTTATGCATAGTTTCCTAATAGCAACCATGTCTTTTTGGTCTACACTTTCATAAATAATCCCTTCATTATCTCCTTTTGAATATGAGATCTGTGTCCTACTAGAAGCCTGACTGATACACAGCTAAACACTGAGCAATATACTCACTTCTGTACTCTAGGGTAGGCAGAACAGAGGGTGATTCTTAAATTAGGGGAGAGATACCTCTAACAAACAAAATACAGACAGTAGACATATGCAATGAAACATAAAAGTACAAATTTACATAGCCAAGTGGTCCAGTAATTAAGTGTAGAGATGGAAAAGAGAAACTGAAGTCAGTGAGGTTTATTGAATCTTCAAAAGTATAAATTTGGTAAAGCTAAATACTTAAAAAAATTGTCCTCAGTATATATTCTAAGCAATTTTGTTCTCAATGTATAAGACATCACCTAATAAAAATGACAGAATTAGATCATCTTTGATATAAACATATAGGAACTGATTTCAGAGTATGATGCATGGAAGCTATTTCTCTCCCTAAGACATTGGTATGGTACTCATGGAATTTGCCATTTGGGTAGTATAACCTTTATTGAACTTTTGAGTGGTACACTGCTTTAGAAGTTACAGATTGGGTGATACAATCTTTAGGGAAATTAACCTTTGGGTGGTATAGGAAATTTGACCTTGAGTTCTTAGGGAATTTGACCTTGAGGGGTACAGTTCTTACCTACTTTGACCTGTAAAGTCATTGCATAAGTGTTGAATGGGATATATATTACAATATTCAGCAAAATCACAAATATGCTAAAGGACTTGAACCCAGAGTTTATAAAGATCTTTTTATAATAAGATATACAATCAATTTAAAACATGGACAAAATATTTAAATAGTTCACCAAGGAAGATTTACCAATGCAAATAAGCACATGAAAAGATGCTCAACATCATTAGTTATTAGGGAAATGCGAATTAAAACCATATTGTGATACCATTATAGGCCTGCTAGAATGGCTGAAATTAAAAAGATTGACAATAACGAGTGATGATGAGATTGTGGTACAACTGGAAATCTCATATGCTGCTGATGGGAATGTGAAATGATACAGCCACTTTGGAAAAAAGCATTGGCATTTTTTTTTTAAATAAACACACTTACCATGTGATGTAGCAATCCCACTTCTAAGTATTTAACCAAGAGAAATACAACAAGTCCACACAAAGGCCTGAACTCCAAAACCAACAAAAGCTTTATTCATAATAACCAAAAACTGGAAACATATCTAATGTCAAATAATGAATGGATAGTGTTATATTCATATAATGGGATGCTAGTCAGCAATAAAAAGGGATAAACTACAAATACTTGAGACAACACGAATGAATCTCAAAAGCATGCTAAATGAATGAAGTCACATACAAGAGACTAAATTTTGTATGATTTCATTTATATCACATTCTAGAAAAGGCAAACTTGTAGGAAAAGAAAACAAATCAATGGTTGCCAGGGGCTGGGAATAGGAGGAGCAGTGATTGGCCACAAAGTGGAATAAAGGAACTTTTCTAGATGGTAGAAATGTTCTGGTTTTTTTTTTTTTTTTTTGAGAAAGGGTCTTGCTGTGTCACTCAGGCTGGAGTGCAGTGGCATCATCAGTGGCTCAAACTCCTGGGCTCAGGCAATTCTCCTTCCTCAGCCTCCTGAGTAGGTAGGACAATAGGGGTGTGCCACCATGCTTGGCTAATTTTTAAAAATTTTTTTGTAGAGAGGCCACGGGTAGGGAGTGGTTCTTGCTATGTTGCTCAGGCAGGTCTTGATCTCCTGGTCTCAAGTGATCCTCCACTGGGGCTTCCCAAAGTGTTTGGGATTACAGGTGTGAGTCCCTGCACCCAGTGGAAATGTTCTGATTCTTGATTTGGGTGGTGTTTACGTGACTGTATATGTTTGTCAAAACTCAAACTGCATATTTAAAACAGTGAGTCTTGTATATGACTCCATAAACCTTAGGAAAAAAAAGAAAAATATTGGCGGTTTACTCTTTGATAATAGATGGGTATTCAGTTATTCTCTGAAGTTGTTGATAGTATATTTTGATATTGGGCATATTTCAATGTAATTCAGCTTATTTGGAATTGAAGCTCTGAAGGATATAAGATTATTTATACTTCTGAATAGCACATTATTGGAAAAGTAGAGTAAGCTAATATAATTTGTTTCTTTTGGTAGAAATCTCACTTACTTGCTCTTGTGTGACAAAAATACCTGTGCATATTATGAATGATAGATAAGGATGAAGTAGCTGAGAAATTCTGGGAAGAGGAAAGAATGTAGAGTTAAGGGTCCTTGAAAATGATAATTTCCAATTAAGGAAAATAAGCAATTCAAAGAGCTATCTCCAACGAAACTAGTCTTGCATAAATGTAAGCCAGTCAGACTAAGGAGTTTCTTTTAGAGTTACCCAAAAGAGCTCTGAAGTTACCCTCACATGGGCCATATAGATTTCATACTTGCAGTCTACATAGTAAAGAAGTAACTGCTTTTTTTTTTTTTCCGGTGGTGGTGGTGGTGGAGGGGATTCATATCAAATTACCAAATAAGTCCTTCAAAGGATATTTAAGCAATGGAAATTTGGGGGAGAAAAAAACAAAAACAAAACTTCACTATTTGAAAAAGATAAGCTTTCCTCATTCCTGACCTCTATCTCATACTGACATTGTGACTTTGTTAATATCTGAAATCAATCCTGAATAGTTGACTTTTGTATTTTTACTTTAAAGTTTTATTTGAAAATGATAATTTATTTTTTTTTTCAGTGACTTGGTATTTCTTGCATGAGTTTGTTACTTATATTTTATTGTCATCTGGGCTGTTCTGTGGCTAGCAACTCATAAATTTGTTTCAAACACAATATGAATACTTTACTGTCTGACCTCATTTTTAAGAAATATTAAATTTTTCCATTTTTATATTTCTTAGAATCTATCTGTGGGCTTTCTCTATGGTGGCATAAGAACAAATGTTCTTAAATTTTATGTGAACTGTGTGCTTCAAAAATGGGTAGTGTCCCCTGAGCTGTTGAGTACTCAAGGAGCCAGTCTTCTCAGTCAAGAGTAGTTGGTTATCTAAAAAATATCCCCTCAGCCAAGCATGAAAGTATTCCTGCTTTCCAAATGCCAGCCTTATTTTAGAAGTTCTAACCATTAGTGTTTCATATGTAAATGAGGATCATGGCTTATGAAAGAGGACTCCTGTGCTTTGAGTGCCTACTGTTGGTCAGATATTGGCACTTCACATTTATTTCTTGCTCTTCCTCAAAATTCCATGAGATAAATAGAACCTGTTTTACAAATTAGGAAACGTAAGCTTGAGGTGAAAAGTGTCTAGCTCAAATTCACATGGAGGAGCAGGGGTATTTATATTATATATATTATATTTAACCCTACGTCTATCAGAATTTAAACATGAGACCTTTCCACTATATTCTATAGAAAACAGAAAGAGAAAGAAAAATTGTCAAAGTAAAACAGAAAGACGATACAGAATTTGTTTCCCATGTTGTGACTGTTCGAGGATTTCATAAAAAAGTTTAAAAAGCCATTGAAACCACATACATTCATGTCCATTTGTTTTTATATAATATCATACTTCAATGGAGAGAAGAAAAAAGATTTCACAAAATAAGTTCTGGAGATTTCTCAGCGTTCGATTAGTTTTCAAAGTTTTAGCTGAATTAAAATAAGATTTTCCTGTTGGCAATCTCTGTGTTCAAAAAGATGTGGTGTTGCTATTTTTATTTTTGATTTTTATGTTTTCTTAGATGCCTCCAACCTTTTTAAAATAACAAATGTGTTTTATGTTGTATGTAATCAGGAGAATTACAAATATATATTTTGCTGATATTATGTTCTCACTTACACTAATTTGAGGTGCATTTTACAGTCTATGATAGTTACAGGCAGTCCCACAAAGGGCCTGTGACTATTGGCTCCTGAGCTCCGTTCTGCATTTACACCAAACATCTCTGTAAAATAAAATTTATCCAACTTTTGTTTTGGTTATTTCTTCATAACCAGAAACAACTATTAATCAGAACACTTTTGACATAATCTGGCACCATCAAGTAAATTACATAAAGAAAAACTGAATTTCATATCCCTGAGAAGTGGGTGTATTAAATGCCATAGATTTTTTTGGATGATTCATTTAAATTAAAATGGTTGAAAGCCTGTTGACAGAATCCAAAAGACACTTGGCAGTGAGTTCTCAGTACAGGTTTTGAACAGATAGAAATCTTTGCAGATTTTATTATAGGGCATTGCCGTCCCTTTTTGCCTTCTTCAATCAATAAAATAATTGTTATAAGAGATAATGGAAATTGATCCATGCACTATCTGAGTGGTCCTTCCATTTTGTGTGTTTCTTATTACACACGGGGTTAAATATATTTGAAGGACAGAATTAGAATAAATTAATGATATTTCTGTTTTTTTTTTTGGAAGAGTTTGGCTATATTCATTCATTCATCATTAGGCATTTACACACATCTTTCACCTTTCCTCAAAGAGTTTATAATTTAATGGTGAAAGCAAGACATAGATGTAACTATAACGAGGCAGAAAATAAATTCAATGAAAGAAGTATTATAAATTTTTTATGTATTAACAGAAAGAAGCATAACTTTTCAGGGTGTAAGATCAAGGAAGGCTTTCTGGAAGAGGTGGCATTTTGGATTATGCTTGGCAGGTGATGATGGTGGGACAGGGAAGGGCATTCAAGTTAGAGGTAGCAGACTGAAGGTATTAACAGGAAAACTTTGGGTGTATATGGAGAACTGGGAGTAGTGCAGTTTGGCATGAAACAGGGTGATAAAATGGAGAAACAAAGTGGGACACTCAGGATGTGCTGAGATTCTGGATGGATTGCATGACAAGCTAAGGAATTTGGATTTTATTCCACGGGCAATTGAGAAATCAATTGGCACTAATGCAGCCATTGGAGAACTCAGTGTACCACAAAGAATTTCAGTACTCTTATGAGAGGTGTTAAGAATTCATTTAACAGAACTTATACTTTTTTTTTTCTTATTTTTCCCCTTCCTCTCTCTTTTTCCTTTGATGTGCTGTCTACTGTGTCAAAAGTAAACTTTCCAAGATTTCTAAGTTACATCTACTGGCAACTCAAATCAGCATAATTTACTGAATTTCTATTATGTGCAAGACACATTGTGTCAACTTCTCAAACCTTTCTACCAAAAAGGATCCCAAATGCACAACATTAAACTTTTTACTCTGAGGGTTGTGGGGAAACAGCTCAAAATAACCCACCTGCACACATCCTTTGAAGTTTTTTGTTTTATTTTGCACGTTGTCTTTTGTTGGACTTTAAACAATGTAAATAAAATTTTAAATTCTTACTAGTATTAAAGGTGAGGAATGCTTGATTATTCCCACGAAAAGTCTTTGAGTAAAATTGACACTTAAGGAATATGAACAAAGTTTATACCATGGCTTTGGGTACATACTACAGACTATTTGTCCCTTCTGGGTCCATTTTACCTAGTTTAGGGCATATAGGATAAGAAATATCCATGCCCTTAAGAACGTTAAAAATATATTGAGGAGATGAAACAAAAGGATTTTGTGGTTACTTAGCTTTTATTAAAATTTCAATTCAGCTATTGAAGATATACCATTAGGCAGTGATTAATTGAAAACAGTCCAGACAGAAAATAAGCACACAGAAGTCCAGAAGAGAGAGGGAAAGCA
Source organism: Eulemur rufifrons (assembly GCF_041146395.1). Taxonomy (NCBI): domain Eukaryota; kingdom Metazoa; phylum Chordata; class Mammalia; order Primates; family Lemuridae; genus Eulemur; species Eulemur rufifrons. The sequence goes on from NC_090989.1 coordinate 243,686,364, forward strand.
TCGCTTCAGCATTTGTGTGATCTCACGATGCTAATGTAGCATTGCATTTTCCATTTTAAAAGAAAATTGATTTTATTCATACTTTTGAATGCAAATATTGTGAAAATTAAAATATCTTGAAAGGGTTAAAAGAAAAATATTTTAATCAGATTCATGATAAAACTGTAAGAGTTTTGTTTGTAAATACAAACATAAAGACATTTTCACCATATCCTTTTTCCAGTAGATCTTTGATTTCTTTGTGACATTAATTTCTTCTTTTACATTTTTAAAATTCAAATAGCATTTTTTTAAAAGTTTATGACAGATGGAACCTCTCCTTGACTCTTATTTTGGTTATGATAGTTAGCTCTGGTGGTTCTCAAACTCATTTTTGAAGAGGGGAGCCTTTTTCCCCTGCCATTATAAATTATGATATAAATCTATAATTATTAACAAAGAAGTGAAATCACAATATAGTGTTGCATAGTATAAAGCAGTTTATGGCTATTTAGATAGTAGTATCCCATTTTTGTTTAAAATGTATATTCTAAATATTCTGGAAGAACATATAAAATATTAGTGGTGGTTATCTTTATGTATTATGATTTTGTCAATGTGCAAAACAATTTTTATCACAGAAACAATAAAGTTACTTAAAATAGTGCTTAGAATAATATTCTGCTAGGCTTTGGTATTAGGGTATTCACTTATGGGGATTTTGATTTTGTTTACTCTTGTCTTTGAAGTGCTGATGTTAGTTAGGTTAGACCTATCTTCTTGTATGCCCTGCTTTCAACTCTCTTGCAAAGATGTACACTGTTTGGTAGTATTGGTTTTGATGGGGAGGAACCATCAATTCTGAAACCAACAGAACTCCATTTGATAGGGGTTTGCAGTTGTTGTCTTCCTTTGGTTGTATTTATATTTGCAGAGATGTGGTCACTTAGGACATGTATATAGGAGCAATGCAAACCACAATGCTAGGCTTCTGAATGGAGAAAGTTCTGGTGTTCATAGCAGGACTCTTTTTCTAAGCACTCAAACTTTGCTGTTTATCCATTGATAAGAGCTGGTAGGCTAGTTTAGGTAACCTAAGATATACAGATGCACTTTATTTCTCAGTATTCTCCTCTTCTTTCTTCTCTTATCTTTTAAGATTCAATACTATGCCTGTGGAATCCTAGTATAATTCCTCCCATCCTTATTTTTCTGTACTTTCTTTTGGGGAGTCTATCCATTCATATGGATGAAACTCATACTGGGTGGGGCAAGAGCAGTCACAGGCAATCATCAGCGTAAAATCTCATGTTCTCCATCCTTTCCAGAGGGATTTTGGGATTCCCATAGAGGATCAATGTTACTTTTTTGGCATCTTCATCACTCAGGAATGTACAGTCCATCGTTGTGATTTACAAAAATAAAAAGTTTTTTTTCCATTTCCTACATATAAAATTTTATTGGACATGCTTTTTCAAAGGATCCATCTCCATACTGCATACCTCTCAACTCAATTCAGTTGAAAAATTATGAAATTTCACACTCTATGTACCTCTAATATCAATTTGAAGGTAAAATAAAACAACGAAAGGAATCTCAATGTAGCGAAGAGGCTTTAGAGTCAGACATATCTGGGTTTGAGTTATCTCTCTGTTCCTTCACTGTGTGACTGTGGTCAAATCCTGTGACCTGCCTGAGCCTCAGTTTCCTAATCTGCAAAGGACAGATAGTGATACCATCTGCAATGAGGATTGATAGCACATGTAGAACATCTGACACACTCTATGGTAGTTATTGGAAATTATGGATGTGAAAATATATTATAATTTACAAAGTGCTTTATAAGTAAAGAGTTAAGATTGTCCTCCTTCTGAAAACTTTCTATCTTGATACTCTTCAGATTCATATGCTGGAAGCTTCCAACGTGCCGTACATTCACCAAGATCCTTAATTTTCTTTCCCTTTTCTTTAGTTTATTTTGGAACTTTAGTTACTGGCATCTCCTCCTCTTTTCTCCCCACCTCTGCTGTCTGGTGGAGTTTCTTGTCTGAATTACCGATTAAGCACCTAGCATATGTTTCCATGCATTTATGTACATATTTTAAACATGTTATCTTTTCTCCCCTACCCATACTTAACACAATGCCTTGCTCGTGATGCCTTGCTCCTTAGTACATACTGACATAGGGTTTGAATAGAAAATGTGGTCATATAAGCTTTGCCTCAGAGGTACTGGCTTTGGTGACGGGGATCTGGAATGAATGTTAGAGTTCAATCTGGTTTGAGTCCTGACTGCCACTGACCATCTCTGGGGACTTGCTTAATATCTCAGAATGTTTTTTTAAACCCTGGAGGGCACAAATTAGATTACTGTTGGGAGAATTATTAAAGATATGCCTTGGGACATGGCATTTTTTTTAGCTATGTTAATTTGGATTCTTCTCTCTAGCCTCCTCCTCAGATTAGATCTTTCTTTTTATATTATATTTTAATTATCTTCCATGGTAGCACAACCCTTGTCACTTTCCTCACTTTTTTCTACCCACACAAATGTCAGAGCCTCACACAATTTAAGAATAGAGATTTTCTGCTGTTTATTTTTATGCTTGGGTGTTTTGGGGGCAAGTGGGTGGGAACACTGACTCCTTAATTCTCACATTTCAAAGGAAGTCTTATAAATGCATAAAAATTGTAAAACAAAACAAAAATGTTTATCCTATGGTGGACATTATTGGTTGCTTATCCAGCATTTGTTATCCCCTTTCCTTTTTCATAACGGTACCACCAAATATTTGGGTTGCTGCCCTCTGCCATAGTGTCTATGTGCTTTGGGGAAGGTAAGCACCACCTGACTTCCTGGAGTAGGTCCTGGTTAGCCTAAGGCTCATCAATCTCACTCTTATAAAATTTATTGTGCAGGAATATAGGCATAAGCCAGGCAGCCTAAATTAATTCCTCCTTCAGGAAGGGACATGGGACCCAAACTGGATCAATAAAATGCGTAGGGGCAGGGTTATTTAGAGTTTCGAGGAATGTAGTCCACTGACGTAGAAGAGAGCAGAAGTGATTTTCTCTCTTCCTTTAGATTCCAGGATGTGTGGATATGAAACTGGGAACTGCCACAGACATTTTTCTGGCACAAAGGAAGGTATGTTGATCATGAAACCAACTTAGAGGCGAGAACAGTAAAGGGGATCTTGGAGAAATAAAACTAACATACTGGGCAGGGCATGTTGGCTCACGCTTGTAATCCCAGCACTGAAGGCAGGAGGATTGCTTGAGGCCAGGAGTTCAAGACCAGCCTGAGCAACATAGCAAGACCCCCATCTCCACAAAATAATAATAATAATAAAAAATTAGCTGGCGTGGTGGCTCACTCCTGTAGTCCTAGCTACTTGGGAGACTGAAGCAGGGATTGCTAGAGCCCAGGAATTTGAGGTTGCAATGAGCTATGATGAGACCACTGCACTCTAGCCTGAGTGACAGAATGAGACACTATCTGAAAAAAAAAAAAAAGGCGAAAAAAAATCCCTGAAATACTAGATTCAGCCTATCTTGAGGCCTAGCCTATCTCTAGGCTGGCACTTAAGAGAGTTCAAAGCTTATTGTTTAAGTCAGTTTGAATAAGGTTTTGTGTCATATGCATCTGAAAGCATCTTAAGATGATACATGATTTTAAAATGGATATTTTCTCTATGGATGAAAATGTGGTCTAGACCAGTACTGTCCAATATTACTTTCTGAGATGATGGAAATGTTCCATTTAAGTGCTGTCCAGTCACGTAGACACTGTCCACATGTGGCTATAGAACTGAAATGTGGTTAGTGCAACTCAGGAATGGAATTTCTAATTTTATTTAGTTCCCTTCCCCTTTTCTTAATTTTATTTTTTACTGATACATAATAGATGTACATATTTGCAGGGTATATGTGATAATTTAAAACATTCATCTAATTTGTAAGGATCAAATCAGTATGATTGGGATATACATCACCTTAAATATTTGTCTTTATACTAGAAACATATGAATTATTCTTTTCTAGCTATTCCAAAGTATACAATAAATTATTGTAAACTATAGTCACCCTACTGATATATCAAACACTAGGTCTTATTTCTTCTATCAGACTGTCTGATGTTTATACCCATTAATCAATCTCTCTTTATCACCCTCCCTGCCAACCCTTTCTAGCTTCTGGTAACCACCAGTCTACTCTCTTTCTTTATGAGATCCATGTTTTTAGCTCTCACATATCAGTGAGCACATGCAATACACATCTTTCTGTGCATGACTTATTTCAGCTAACATGATGGCCTCGAGTTCTATCCATGTTTGTGCAAATGACAGCATTTAATTCTTTTTTATGGCTGAATAACATTCCATTATGTGTATCTATACCACATTTTCTTTATACATTCATCCATTGAGGGGCGTGTAGGTAGGTTGATTCCATATTTTAGCTATTGTGAATAGTGCTGCAATAAACATGGGCATGCAGATAGCTCTTTGATATATTGATTTCCTTTCTTTTGGATATATACACAGTAGTGGAATTGCTGGATCATAGGGTACATCTTTTTTGAGGAAACGCCATATAATTTTCCATAGTGGCTGTACTAATTTACATTCTCACCACTAGTGTACAAGGGTTCTCCTTTCTCTACATCCTTACCAGCATCTGTTATTCCTTACCTTTTTGATAAAAGCCATTTTAATTGGGATGAGATGATAGCTCATTGTAGTTTTGATTTGCATTTCTTTGATAATTAATGATGAATGTTTTTTCATATACCTGTTGACCATTTGTATGTCTTCTTTTGAGAAATGTCTATTTGGATCTTTTGCCTATTTTTAAATTGGACTATTTATTTTTGGCTATTGAGTTGTTTGACCTCCCTATATATTCTGGTTATTAATCCCTTGTCAGATGAATACTTTTCAAATGTTTTCTCCCATTCTGTGGGTTGTCTGTTAACTTTGTTGATTGTTTCCTTTGCTGTGCAGAAGTTTTTTAGCTTGATGTGATTCCATTCATCTATTTTTGTTTTGGTTGCCTGTGCTTTGGAGGTCTTACACAAAAAAATTTTTGCCCAGTACAATGGCCTGGAGCATTTATTACCCAATGTTTTTTTCATAATTTTAGGTCTTAGATTTAACTCTTTAATCCATTTTGATTTTTGTATATGGTTAAGAGATAGGGGTCTAGTTTCATTACTCTGCATATGAATATCCAGTTTCGTCAGCACCATTTATTGAAGAGACTGTATTTCCCTGTTGTATATTCCTGGCACCTTTGTAGAAAATGAGTTGGCTGTAAATACATGGATTTATATCTGGGTTCTTTACTCTGTTCCTCTGGTTTATGTGTCTGTTTTAATGCTGGTACCATGCTGATTTGGTTCCTACAGATTTGTAGTATATTTTGAAGTCAGGTAGTGTGATACCTCCAGCTTTGTTCTTTCTGCTCAGGATTGCTTTGGCTATTTGGGTTTTTTTGTGGTTCCTTATAAATTAGAATTACTTTTTCTATTTCTGTGAAGAATGACATTGGTATTTTGATAGGGATTGCATTGAATATATAAACTGCTTTGGGTAGAAGTGTCATTTTAACAGGTGTGTATGTGTGTGTATTAGAAATTTGCTATTTGCTCAGATTTGTATTTCCTCTAAATGGGGTCTATAAGAAGAATACACTTGTGTCTATTCCTTGCCAAACAACTTGAGACAGATAATATGCAAAAACAATCCTGAGCAATACAGAGCAATATGTAATTATGTGTCTATGTCTGTAAATGCTAGAAGACTTAGAAGGAAAAGATTGAGAAGACTTCTTTCACTAACTCTAGCCACTATGGCTTCCTAAACAGGATAATAAGACACTTAAGTTATACCATGTGCAAAATTAGTCATCTATTCTCTGAAGAGGGCCTGGCTTTTATTTAAAAAATAATTTCATGGCTGTTTTAAACACAAAATTTTATCAAGAAAAATTTCACCAATAACTAGGTGGTTAATTAACAGCAAATCATTAACTTCTGAACATTGCATTTCAAATGTTTTATTGGTTAAATAATTATAACAATATCATCTTTTCAATTTAACTTCAAGTACTATTGTAAGGGTGAAAATATCTGAAATTAAAAGTTATATAAGCACAGTGCACTGTTTTAGGGATTACAACCTAGCAAGAAAATATTACAATAAACTACAAAGTAAAAATGTTTGGCTATTGGCTAAATTTTCAGAATTCTAGATGAAAAAATGTAACCTAAAATAAAAATGTTACCCTGCACAAGAAAGTATACAATACTTCGGATGATCTAACAGACAACCCCCACTTCTCTAAACAATAAAAAAGCAACCTAGGTATTAATGAAGATCTGGCAGCTTGTCTTGCAGGCTACTCAAAGAGACAGACAACATTCAGAAAGAAGATACAAGCTGTCAGGTTCACCCAGCTATAATTGGACTACATATTGACTCTGGTCAGTTTAGCAAAGAGAATATCAGCTTACAACGTGCTAGCTATGATGGAGATGTGATAACTGGAGATCATTGTTAAGATGTCTGCCACTTTCAAAAAGATTTGTCTTTAGAAGTTAATAGGAATTTTAAATTGCTGCAACAATTGCATGTCAACATGAGCTATTTCTTGGCTATTAAACATAAATTTATTACATATTAATTTGTTTGAACATATTCTTTCTATCATTTAATTCAATTAAAATTGAATAATTATAAACATAAGTCACTAGAGCCTAAAATAACTCATTTTCAAGGAAAAATAAGCAAAGAAGATAAGAAATTATTCATATTCAATCACATTTCACCATCAAACATTTTTCTGATGAAATATTTTCAACAAATAAAAAGTTAAAATTGGGTGCTATAATAGCATAATTAATAGATTCTTCCATATAAAATGATTAATGCTTTCATTATGTATATTATGTAGTGTTTGAGTTAAATATGGCATCATACTTAGTAAATGGTTTAATTGGTCTGCTCTCGCTTAAATTAAAGCAAATCATTTTAGAAAGAAATATATATCTCAGAAGTATATAGGACCATAAATAATGGATATATTAGAAAGTATGAAATTGATAATGCTTTGGTTTGGTAAGGCTTTGATAGGCCCTGAAACTGAAGTTATAGTCATTCGGGGTAACCTACCCATTGTTTTATATGGTTTTGTTTCAAGCTTATTAATAGAAAGAAAAAATAATTAAATTATTTTCACTGAGGTAGCAAAGCATTGTACCATAACCTGAAATCCAAAGTTTACAATGGCTTGAAAGCTTGGCCAGGCTTACTTAGCTTGTAGACCACAAAGTTTTGCTAACTTAGTACCAGGAAAACTGAGTTCAAGGTTTCTACATTCTCATCCAATATACATACTTGTTTTTTAAAAAGTAGCTCAGAAAAAGGAGAAGGAAACTCAATTGTCCTGATCACAATAGTAAAACTATTTTGAGTTCAACATTTCGAACTCTACCTCTTTCCCCTCAGTCTAATTCCTAGTTCAGGAAAGGCCATTTTATATACCAGAATAAATGAAACAATCCATTTCTTTCCTACTTCCTTGGACTAGTGTCCTCACTAGGAATGCAGGAAACAGTTTCAATAAAAAAGTGCAATCACAATAAAGTCTTTAAAACACGATTACCTTAGCCTCACATACAAAATACTGAGGATGTTTAATTTTTTAAAAAATGTTATGCACATTAATTTAGTAAAGCCTACCATGTTTGCCAGTAAAATACTCCTAATACTAGAAGGTGCACAATACTTCATCACTTTAGACGCTGTGTGACTAGAGACTTGGCCCTTGATGGCTCCAGGGGAATCACTAATGAGCTACAAAGCCTTTACACCTCTAGGTCAGGAGTTTGGATTAGACCTGGGTTGGGAGTGACAGAAAGTCGTTACCATCTCATGATAGTTCAATGGTATATGTGAAGGGAATTTATTGTTTCAGGCCACTTTCTAATGAACAAGCATCCACCTCACAAAAAGTCACCACTGCTTTTGACAGTAATTGGCAGAGACCGAGAGAATGAAAAATTTAACCAAGAATTGTGTTCCCTCCATCCTATGACTACCATATCCAAATAAGGAATTTTTAATGGAAAAAGACACAGCACTTTGCAGTTATGTCTATGAAAAGTAAGGCTAGGGAAGAAGCAGAGAAGGAGAAAAATTGAAACCAAAAGAGAGCCATCTAGGATAGAGTACTCCAAAATGCAATTAAGATACATCACCAAAAAGCTTTACTTAGTACTTACGAGACAAAAGCATTTAATTCAGAAAAGGCATGCACCTCTTAATTTGTTTCTCCTTAATAAAAGTTTCAGAATTTTACCTGAAACCTCTAGATTTAGGGGGTCAAAAAAATGATAAATGCCTTGAAATGGTATTCCCTTAGTAGAAAGTCCTCTCTACATATGTCATTATTGTATCTTGTTTAGGAAGCCATCGTGGCTAGAGTTAGTGAAAGAAATCTTCTCAATATTTTCCTTCTAAGTCTTCTAGCACTTACAGACGTAGATACATAATTACATATTGTTCTGTATTGCTCAAGGGTTTCTTTTTGTGTGTGTATGTGTTTGCCTTAAGTTGTTCAGCAAGGAATAGGCACATGCTTATTCTTCTTATAGTCCTTGTTAGAGGAAATAGAAATCTGAGCAAATAGAAAACTTCAGTGTACACACACACACACACACACACACGCACACACACACACACACTCTCTCTCTTGTGCCTTGGCATTTTAGTTTGATCAAATCTGAGTTTTGTTTGGTTTTAGAATGATTTAGTAAAATCCAAAATGGAATTCAGAATAGTTTTTAGTGATCATTTAAAGACAAAAGCTTAGGAGGGGTGTCACAGAGTGGCCCCAATCATCTGAAGGTTGATTCGTCTAGAGCTGTGCTATTCAATATGGTAACCACTAGACACATGAGGGTATTTAAATTTAAATTTATAAAAACTAAATGAAATTAGAAATTCAGTTCCTCAGTTGCACTAGACATGTTTCAATTATACTATAGCCATATGTGGATAGTGTCTATATTATTGGAACATTTCTATCATTTCAGAAAGTTCTATTGGACAATACTGGTCTAGACCACATTTTCACCCCATGCTTAATGTTTTTTTATGTTGAAACAATATTAATTTCTATAATTATAAAAACAAAAATAAATAATTGGGAAGCAATAGTGAAACCTAAATAAAAAGAAAACAACAAAACACAAATGCATTTGAGTTGGAAGCTTACCTAAGGCATGAGCCATAAAAAGTTTCAGTTACTGTATTTAAAGTATCCATTTTACATTTCTACAATTTAAGACACTTGAAGAATTAGATTTTCAACAATTATAAGAACTTGATGGCTGTTTTTCTTTGCAAAGGAGAGGGTGTTAATAATTTGGTGGTGTTTCTTACAGCTTCAATTCAGTTTATAGGAAGAAGCATATCAATTATGAGGTTCTGATATGCCTGTGAGGTTCTCTCAGCCTTTTTCCCGCTTTTTTATTGAATGATGTACTTGCCTGCACAAGCACAAAACCCATAATCTTATTTGGAAGATAAGGGGATACAAATACTTCTTTAATATCCCAGAGGAGAAATTCACTAGCATATCAGAATATTAGAACTGAGGGAGGATACTCCTATTTGGTAACTTATCTGTTTGAAATATTGTCTTCTACATTGTTCTGTTAATGATGACCTAACTAAAGACAGAGTTTTGGGATTTTGGTGGATAGGAAAGGAGCAACTGTTGACAAGTTTAATTTCATTTTGAGCTATTATTACAGGAACTATGTGGCTACTATCTTAGTAATCTGCTATTTTTTTCAGCTGATTCATTACAGCCAAAGGAAGGATAGTATCTCTAAGCTTATAGTGAAAAGCTTTGGAAAGCAGAAAGCAAGTCTTTTATTAAATTCTTGTCCAGGAGTTCATCTGTCAGGCCTAGAAATGACTAGTTATTGTTACCATATACCCTAGTATCTATGACTGATACGGAAAAATGAAACATTTTAAAAGAATTCAAGAAGCAGTGGGTCCATATTGTTTTTGTCTGTCTATAATTAAACAACAGTTTATTGTTTTATTTACCTGGACAATTCTTCCAATGCCAGTCAGGCCTCTTTAAAGTAAAATGCTTGGAGGGAAGAGTATATTAGGGGAGCAGGTAAAATTTTGCAGAGTTAAAGAATAATATTGCTGCAGTGTTAACAACCATATTTATAGGAGCACAAACAGGGGAATTCTTCATCATGTTGGCCAAAGATAAATAAGTAAAATTTCCCATTCAAATATATAGTTAGATTTCTAAAATATACTGGGTACTGCAAGTGGATCCTTCAGAGTCCTAACAAATTACGCTTTAAAAAATGATTAGGACAGCAGCAGCTTGGGTCTCCTGTTTTAACATTATTGAAATTATTAATTCTGGATGTTAATAAATAGTTTTTACTTCTACTGTCTCTAGAGAATTTCACCCCATGCTACCCATGTCATAAGGAGAAAAACAAGATTGTATTTATAGTAAATTCAAGTGTACCTGAAAAATACGATTTTCCATAAGAAAGAAACCAAAGTGACCTAAGAGAAGCTACATATATTATTTCCCTTGTTCTAGGTGCCTGATATTTTAGATACTGACCATATCAGAGAATGAGTATTTTCTTACATGAATAAAAGATAATGATATTCCACAGTACCTTGGAAATGGAATCCCTTTATCCCAGGTGTCAATGGAAATGTTCAGACTTTCCATAGGTGAGGACACATTAATAAAGAATAAGATCAGAAGGATCCCAGAGGGAAACCATAAAGAAGCCAAGAAAGTGGAGAATGGATCAAAAGTCTGAAAGCAGTTGACAATGGTTTTTTTCTCTTCTCCCCAACACTCTCTTCTGCAAAGGTAAATGTCTTCTTGCCTCAGCTTTATTTTGCAAATTACAATCAAGACTGAAACAAGTCAGACCATTGAGACTCATTTGTTTTCTCTCTGAGCCAAGGCAAACAGATCTAATTTCATTCTGAGACAAGGCAGGTGGGCTTAATAGATGGTATGGGGGTGGGTGAAGAAGAGGAATGGTTACTGTGGGAAGACATCAGTTGTAATTTATCTTGACTTAGTAAGACTTTTCATTTTTGCATGACATGCTGCTCAACAAATGGAGAGACCCTCCAGTGAAGTAATTGCTCAGATTATAAGAGTGTCGTGCTTAAAAAGGACTTCTAAGCTGCATTAGCTTGGGTTGAATCACTGGTGCTCATCTTCAAGAGGTCAGTCCAAGAACGAATCTATTTAACATCTTCATCAATGACCAAGATAATGGAAGAGGTATAGCAGGCCCGTTAATTAACTCTAGGAAAGACATTTATGGCTGGGTGGCTTGCACATCATAAGGCAGTGTATTAATTTTAAAGGGCCTTTGCGGTCATAAAGCACTTGTCTTTTACATTCAAAAATCTCATAAGGCTACTTGTGCTTTGTACATCCCTGCAGGCACAACTAAGAAAACAAATAAGTAAACTCTTTCTACCATGAGTCTCTGTGTTCTGTTTGCTGAAGCACAGGTACCAGGACTGGAACAACTTTGCTTTATGTAGAACCATCCATTTTTTTATGGGTGCACCCCTAAATGATTTTCTTCTTTCCCTACACGTAGCTCTTTCCCAGGATTTCAAGGCAATGCTGCAAAGGTGTAAAGCAGTGTCAGATACATAACTTGAGGGGCTTACTGCAAACAAACAAACAAACAAACAAAACAGGGCCTTTTGTTCATAAAGTAGAAAAAAATACCATTAAAGTTACTAAGATGTAAAGCTCTTTCCACTTTTTAATCATCTCTCTATTGACTTGTTATGGTGTTTTTCATTTACTATTTAATGTCATTCTGAGAAATAAAATTTAAATGTAGATTATTAACATAAATTTTATCATTCATCTTTATATTGGGTATTGCCAGTGTTAAATGCAAATACGAGAACATTTAACTCATATGTGGAATCACCAAAATTACGTCATTTGTATTTCATAGCTCACATATGCATATGTATTTCATTCTTCCCAGAAGAAACACTGCACAAAACTAACTCAACTATCTTTGTTTCATTTCTTGATATGCATACATTCTACCAATACTTCCATCTTTGGCTTACAGATCAGTAAGGAAGGACTGAAGGGAAAAGAAGTATGGGTTGCTCTATCATTTTCAGTATAAGAAGTTGCTTGATAGAGGGAAGTAGCATTAGCTAGGAAAGAATAAATAGGGTTCCTGGTCTGTTGCATTTTTTAGAATACGATTGCCTTCTCCCTGCATTGGAATCCAGTTCTGGTTTGAATGGAAAGCATGGCTTGTTGGGGCTGTCAGTGTCTCTGCTTCCTCAGTCATTGATGTCACGCTCTTACTCTGTGCTCACCTTGAATCATGATCAGCTCTCACACATTTTTAAGTGGTAGGATACCCTCTATATGTTTTTTGGATTCTTGTATCTTGCATTCAGGGCCTAAAAATATTTTCAGCTTTTGTTTAATTTTGTGCTTGAGTGCTTGGCAGGATTTATCCTCCCGTTTTCAACTGTTTCCTGTTGAGGTACTGGAGATGGCATTTAAGGCCGGTTCCTCTACCCTTGTCTCTCTGGCTTTGGTGTCAGAGAAAATGACAATGTTTCTCTAACCCATGGATTCATTGTTACCTTGGGCAAATTTTTAAATCTGAGTCTTAGTGTTTTCATCTGTTAAAAGGGGATAATGCCTATCTTGTAGATGAAATTTAAAGATTAAATGGAGTAGTAAAAGCATCTAACAGATAGTAGTCCTGTCACTTGTGCTCTACTATTGATAAATCCTTTCTGAGAGGAAGTTAATGTGGTAAATATAGTTCTATTTGCACTACAGTCAGCACTCAATCTTTATGTGAGTTTAGGAAATTTAATTTTATTCTCATAATTACTTATTTAACCTTATTTCCTTAACTTGTCATGCTCCCACCCATCCTAAAGGTTTCTATCTTAGGTGTGCTGGGTAAATTTTGTGTAGAAAGGTGGGTGCCTGCTTGTTTTATAGTAAAATGTTGACATAAAAAACAGCCTTTTACCTTTTTGTGTCACCAGATTTTATGTATCAGCTGTACAAATTAATTTTTTTAAGAAAATCAGGCAAAGAATATGCGTTGGTGTGGCTCACATTTGCAACTATCATCTATTCCCTTAGTTAAGCTTTTACCCATACGTTGCTTCCTAGCTTGGTATTTTTCAAGATTATATTTATTAGAGTAAATTGAAAATACGGGAATAAGAGAATGAAGAAAGAATTGTACCTATTGAAGGTAATCAAGTAATCAATGTAAATAGTCCTCCCTCCAACCCCAGTCTTTTCTAAATGTACAACTTTAAAAATACTATTGGGATCCTACGATATATAAAATTTTATATCTCTTTAAATATAATATTATATTGTAAACATTTGTTACATTCTGCATAAACATTTTTATGACTGCAGAGTATATTACCATGTGGATTTATTTAACTAGTCCTCTGTTTTCTGACACAGTTTCATTTGTAGTAAAAACTGTGACGAACATCTTTTTGAATAAGCCTTTCCCATTTTTCAAGGTTATGTCCTTAGGACAGATTCCCAAAAGAACATCACTGAGTTAAAGCATCTCATACATTTTAAGTTTCTTGATACTTATTGACAAATTGCTTTCAAAAGGAGTCACACTGATTTTTACTCTTGCTAGGTATTTATCATAATACCAACACATGGCTAAATATAGATTATTATTATTAGTGACTACGGACATTTGATATATATGTTTGTTTTCTAACTCTAATTTCTCCACCATGAATTACAGTATCCCTTTCAGGTCCTTTGGTAGACTACTTATTCATATAATCATGATCTCCTGGCAGGAGGGTGGGGGAAGAAAAATTTCCACAAAGTTTGTATCATTTCTGATGTTCCCTCTTCCCTAGTCACCCTCCCTTAATAAAATTTAGTCAGAAAATATTTTTTTAAGTTTATTTTTATTGAAAAAGTAATAAGCTTTTGTTGTAAAAAACTACACATTACAAATAAAGCTAAAGCATCCCTTGACCAGGACCACAGTGCTGCACAAATTCACGTAGACTACCTTGCACAATGAGTTTTGCGGTGTTGACCAGGAGACCCTGCTTGGGACCATCTGCTCTCTCATCCCAATCCTCTCCTCTCACCAGAGGGAAATATTGCTATCAGTTTGCTATAAATCTTTCTAGGTTTTTTCCTTTTTTAAAATTTGTTTTTCTTTTTAAATTTTCTATTATCATAATGATATGAGCAGACCTGGCTCTCATACTTGCCCCTATCCTTAGCTGGTTTCCTCAGGGAACTCTGATGCTCCTTTCCTTCCTTGGTCTTTCTGTAGTCCTGGCTGGTTGTTTTCTGCATTTATATGTTGTCAGTGTGATTTTTCCTCTCTCTGGAAGTCTGATCCCCAAACCCCTCTCACGTTTTTTATTTTTAAGGGTTTAGGCTGTTTTGTTGTATTAAGAAATGCTGGGGAGAAAAGTGTTAGAGAAATATTATATTAGGATGCCAAAATCTCTTTCTCTCCCTGAAGCTAAAACACATAGAGTTTCACCCTGAGGAACCAATTCTTTAGAAAACCAAGCTAAAAGGGAAATGAAATGAAAGGCAGTCTACATTAAATTTCATTTAGTCCTATTGTTTAATTTATGTTCTGGGCTCCTTGATTCCTTTTAGGCCCTAGGCATGCAGGATACTGTTTTTGTGTGTTTGGTCACTCCTTCATATTTTATCTTATCTTTGGACTTTATAGATATTTCTGTTCTGGAGGCTTCTGAAATCAGTCAGCTCTCTCTTTTTGGGAGAGTTGGTAGGTAGAGTGGGATATTTTTTAGCAGGCATGTTGGTTTAGATTTTTTACATTAAATATTATAGGGCTTTCTCCTTTTTAACTTCAGTAATGTGATATCTTGCTTCTGTTGACCAGTGTTTAAAAATTTGCTTATTTCATTTGTACTTGGATTGCTCTGCCATATTTTCTGAGTATTTTGTTTATTTATTTATTTTTAATATAGCCCTGGAACAGACATGAGGATTTCTTGTGAAAGCACAATGTAAACACACTCTAAACCACTTGTGGACCTTTGCAGATTAGGGGTGGTTCCATATTGTGAGCCATGTGGCTAAGCAGGATATGATTGCCTCATTTCTGACCCAGCAGTCAAAGATGCTGTGCTTTGCTGGAGGGAAGTATTCACAGCTACTGCCTGTGTTGTAATTTATTTATTTATTTTTTTGGAGGATTAACAGAAGACCTGAATTTTAGGGTTTTCCATATGGTTGCTTCCCAGTGGCACTAACATTGACTTAAAAAAAAAAAACACCTCTTCACTTTAGGGAAAAGTCCGGAGTCACTTAGTATTCCTTACACTCGGGAAGGCTGACTATAAAGGCTTATACTTCCTGCTGTGATTGTATCCTCCTTGAAAGAAATGAAGCAGCAACATGAACTTAGTTCCCTTTATCTGCACAGTGATTCTAAGTCTCAATTTCTGCAGTCTTCCCTCTCTCACTATTTAATACACTTATCGTTTCACTGCCTGGCATTCCCCTATAGGAGAGATTGAATTTAACAAATGTACACTAAGAATGATAGCTGACACTAATTCAATGAGCAGAAGGTTAAATCCAATCATAATTCCTGAGGTAATGGAGACGGGTAGAGTATGCAGATCTCCGAAGAGTCAAAGAGATTAAACGAGACTACACAGTTCCTTTGACTGTGTAGCCACTAGGAAACCATAATAGCATTTTAAGGTGGGGTGATACCAGAGTCTAAAGATTTATTTTCTTTTAAATGAACAAAGCATCACAGTCAAGCTGATGCAATAATTTTGCAATCCCTTGAGCTGTTAAGCTCAGGTGAAGAAAGATGTTAGCTAAATACAATCTGGAATGAATACATTAATTTGCACAGTCCCTTCCCCCAATTGTGCATAAAGTCTTGAACTGTTTTAACTCTGATGGATTTTAGTCCATGATAAAATCTGGAAAGACCACCTGCAAAGCTTTTAAAAATATAAGTAAGTCATATTAGGGATATAGGGTGGAAAAGGGAGGAAGGAAAGATTTGCAAAGGCTTAAAAAAAATGACTGCTTGATTTAATGTCTGTAGATGAAAGCTGTGAACCAGTACTTCCCACGAGACTCCATGGTGGATTGTCGCTGATGGCAACTAACGGAAAACTAACGGAAAACTTGCACCTGGGGCCCTTGCTGGATCCGCCTATAACAGCCCTTCTCGGTGGGAAGGCAGGATTAGGGTTCAGGCTGATAAGATAACGGAATCTGTGTATGCCTGGCCTGATTGCTCCCCTGATCTGATCACTAGTATCGGGGTGACAGCTGCTTTTCCAACCCTCTGGGCAGCAAGTGGCAGAGCAGCATGTCAATTGCGTGTGCATATTTAGCAGTGGTATATTGACAATTAAGGAGAAAGTGATTCACATTTGTATTACCCTTATTAAAGAGTATATGAAATATTTAGTCAAAGAGTTGGAGGGTTTAAAGAATGTGAATTTTTGCATGACTGAGCGAGGTTCTTTTTTTAAAGCATACATTTGATCAGTGAATTATGATAATTCTTGGTTTGGTGTGGCTGTGTAAAGATATTGGACATTACATATGCGATTCACATTCATACCTCAGAGGAACACTGTCAAGTTTTAGGATTGCTATAGTAGTACATGATATTGAAATTGGGCTGGATTTGTTAAAATTCAAAATGGACGTGATGGAACAGAAAAGAAACAGGAAAGAGAATGTTAAATGTTAAAGCTTTCTAAATCAGTGGGTTAGAATGAATTATTATGTCATTAAAAATAATAAAATGCATAAATATATTACTTTTTATAGAAAAGAAACTGGTTGTTTATATAAATTTGTTAGCATATACCCCAAATGTTTAAAATGTGCATACTCTTGGACCTAACATTTCCACATTAAGGAAGAGGTGTTTGTCACCTGCTCTTTTCACTTAATACATTTTCTTTGTTTGATTTGCAATTAAAGGGCACTTCCTTTTGGTCTGTGTAAAAATTATATAATGTTTTAGAAATATAAAAAGTGTATGTAATAGTTATGTAAGCAATGAAGCATAATAATAACTGGATACTAGTGAATTAAGCATCCAATTAGGACTTGAAACATTTATATGATTATGTTACTTTCCTATCTCATCCCATTTTCTATTTCCTATCAATACTCCGCAAACTAAATTTTATCATTTCCTTTTCTAAAATGGTTTTATTACATAAGTTTTTTTTTTCAAAATTTCATTTTTCAAAATTAAAGCATAATTTACATACAGTATATTTCACCCATTATAGTGTACAATTCTTTGGTTTTTTTTGGCAAACATGTATACCATCACCATCAAGGTATAGAACAGTTCTACCACCTCTCAGAATCCTCCCATGCCCCTTTGTAGTCAATCCCTCTCCCTTTCCCCAGCCCTTGGCAACCCTCAACCTGTTTTCTGTCTCAGTAGTTTAGCAGCC
Organism: Eulemur rufifrons; assembly: GCF_041146395.1. Classification (NCBI taxonomy): domain Eukaryota; kingdom Metazoa; phylum Chordata; class Mammalia; order Primates; family Lemuridae; genus Eulemur; species Eulemur rufifrons. Next base: position 243,703,937 of record NC_090989.1, read on the forward strand.
TTTCCCAGAATGTCATATAAATAGAATCATACATTACGTAGCCTTTTGAGTCTGTCTTCTTTCCTTCTGCATAACGTATTTACAATTCATTCATGTTTTTGTATGTATCAATAGTTTGTTTCTTTTTCTTTTTCTTTTTTTTTTTTTTTTTTGAGACAGGATCTCACTTTGTCACTAGAGCTAGAGTGCAGTGGCGTGATTATAGCTCACTGGAACCTCAAACTCCTGGACTCACGTAATCCTCCTCATGCCTCAGCATCTTGAGTAACTGGGACTGTGGTTGTGCACCACCATACCTGGCTAATTAAAAAAACAGTTGTAGAGACAGCATCTCACTATATTGCTCCGGCTAGTATCGAATGCCTGTGTTCAAGTGCTTCTGCCTTGGCATCCCAAAGTATGAGAATTACAGGCATGAGCCTCTACACCTGGCCAGTAGTTCTTATCTTTTTATGACTAAGTAGTATTCTATTATAGGGATATACTATAGTTTGTTGATTCACTAGCTGAAAAATATTTTGAGTTGTTTCTAGTTTTTGGCAATTATAAATGTAAATGTTTCAGCTACAAATATTTGTATATACATTTTTGTATAAACATAAATTTTCATTTCACCTGGTAAATACCTGGAAATGAAATTTCTGGGTCATATGTCAAGTGCATTGTTGTTCTCTAGTTTTGATTTTAGGATATTCATGATCTCACAAAATGAATTGGGCATGCTGTTCTCTCTTCTTTTCTATTCCGGATGAGATTCTGTCAAATTTGTATTATTTATTTCTTAAACGTTTTAGAGAATTTTCCAATGTAGCTGTCTGGGCCTGGAGTATTCTTTGTTAGAAACTTTTAAACACTTCAGTTAATAGATACAGGATTATTTACCTTTTCTCTGCATTCTCACCAACAACTTTTATGTTTTGACTTTTTAAATATTGCCCATTCTGACTGGTATAAGATGGAATTTCCTGATTTTAATTTGAATTTATTGATTAGTGATATTGAACATTTTTTCATTTGTTTGCTGGCCATTTGTATGTCTTCTTTTGAAAAATGCCTATGTCCTTTGTCCACTTTTTAATGGGATTATTTGTTTTTTTTTCTTTTTGAGTTTTTTGAGTTCCATATATTAATAGATTCTAGATATTAGTCCTTTGTCAGAAGCATAGTTTATGAATATTTTCTTCTGGACTGTAGGCTATTTACTATGTTGATTATTTCTTTTGCTGTGCATCTTTTTTTTTAACTTAAGTCTCCTTTGTCTATTTTTGTTTTTGTTGCATTTGCTTTTGAGGTATTATTCATAAATTCTTTGCTGAGGCTAATGTTCAGATTGAATCCCCTACTTTTCCTTCTAAAATTTTTATAGTTTTAGATCTTACATTAAGTCTTTAATTTATCTCTAGTTAATTTTTATGTATGGTGAGAGATATGGATCCAGTTTTATTTTTCTGCATGTGGTTATCCAATTTTTACAGCCTCATTTATTTAACAGTGTGTTCTTTCCCCAGTGTATGTTTTTGTTTACTTTGCCGAAGACCAATTGGTTGTAAGTATGTGGATTTATTTATGAGTTCTCTATTCTGTTCCATTGATCTATATGTCTATTTTTATACTAGTACCGTGCTGTTTTGGTTACTGTAGCCTTGTTATATAATTTGAAGTGAGGTAATGTGATGCCTCTAGCTTTGTATTTTTTGCTTAGTATTGCTTTGGTTATTCAGGCTCATTTTTGGTTCCATGTGAATTTGAGGATTGTTTTTTCTAATTTTGTGAAAAACGATTTTGGTATTTTGATAGCAAATACATTGAATCTGTAGATTGCTTTGGGCAGTGTGGTCACTTTAATGATATTGATTCTTCCAGTCCATGACATGGGATGTTTTTCCATTTGTTTGAATCATCTGTAACTTCTTTCATTAGTATTTTGTAGTTTTCCTTGTAGAGATCTTTCACCTCCTTGGTTAAGCATATTCTTAGGTATTTTTTTTTTTCTGGTTGCTGTCATAAATGGGATTGAGTCTTTGATTTGGTTCTCAGCTTGGATATTATTGGTGTATAGAAATTCTACTGATTTTTGTATGTTGATTTTGTATCCTGAAACTTTTATTTATCAAATTTAGGAGTCATTTGGAGGAGTCTGTAGGGTTTTGTAGGTATAAGATCATAGTATCAATAGAGAAAATTTGACTTCCTTTTTTCCAATTTGGATGTCCTTTATTTCTTTCTCTTGTCTAATCACTCTGGTTAGGACTTAGAGTATTATGCTGAATAGAAGTGGTGAAAATGGGCATCCCTGTCTTGTTCCAGTTCTTAGGGGGAATGCTTTCAGCTTTTCCCCATTCAGTCAGATGTTGGCTGGGGGTTTGTCATATATGCCTTTTATTATTTTGAGGAATGTTCCTTCTATGCTTATTTTGTTGAATCTTTTATAATGAAGGAATGTTGAATTTTATCAAATGCTTTTTCTGCATCTATTGAGATCATATGATTTTTGTTTTTAATACAATTTAAATGATAAATCACATTTATTAATTTCTCTATGTTGAACCATCCTTGCATCTCTAGAATAGTACCCTCTTGCTTGTGGTGTACTATCTTTCTGATGTGCTGTTGGATTTGGTTTACTAGTATTTTGTTGAGGATTTTTGCATCAATGTTCATTGCAGTATTAGTCTGTAGTTTTCTTGTTGCATGCTTTCATGGCTTTGGTATCAGTGTGATACTGGCTTCATAGAATGAGTTAAGGAGAAACCCCTCGTTCTCATTTTTTTGGAATGATTTCAGTAGGATTGGTACTAGTTTTGTGTATATCTGGTAGAATTTGGCTGTGAATCTGTCTGGTCCTGGGCTTTTTTTTGTTGTTGTTGGAAGTTTTTTTTTTTATTACTGATTTGATTTCACTACGTGTTATTGGTCTACTCAGTATTTCCAATTCTTCATGGTTGGGAGGTTGTATATTTCCAGGATTTTATTAATTTCCTCTAGGTTTCCTTGTTTGTGAGCATAGAGATAGTCGTAGAAGTTTTGGATAATCTTCTGTATTTCTGTGGTATCAGTTGTAATGTCACTTTTATAATTTCTGATTGTATTTATTTGAATCTTCTCTCTTTCTTTCTTGGTTAATCTAGCTAGCAGTCTATCAGTTTTGCTTATTTTCTCAAAGAACCAGCTTTTCATTTTGTTGATCTTGTGTATTTTTTCAGATCTAACTTTTGTTTAGTTCTGCTGTGATCTTTGTTATTTCTTTTCTTCTGCTAGTTTTGGGTTTGGCTTGTTCTTGTTTTTCTAGTTCCTTGAGGTGGCACATTACATTATAATTTCTGATCTTTCTATCTTTTAATGTATATATTTAATGCTTATATTGTCCTCTCAGTGCTGCTTTTTCTGTATCCTAGAGGTTTTGCTATATTTTGTCTCTATTTTTATTTTGTCAAAGAAATTTTTAACTTCCATCTTGATTTTGTTACTGTCTCTAAGGTTAGTCAGAAGCAGGTTATTTAATTTTTGTGTATTTGTGTAGTTTAGTTTTGAGAGTTCCTCTTGGAATTGATTTTTAGTTTTACTACACTGTGGTCTGAGAAAATACTTAATATGCTTTTGATTTTTAAAAATGTTTTGAGACTTGTTTTGTGGCCTAACGTGTTATATCTTGGATAATGTTCCATGCACTGATGAGATTGTATGCCTGTGGTTATTGGGTAGAATATTCTGTAAATATCTGTTAGATCCATTTGGTTTAGAGTCCACTTTAAGTCCAGTGTTTCTGTATTGATTTTCTACCTTGATAATCTGTCTAGTGCTGTGAGTGGGGTTTTGAAGATTCCCACCATTATTGTATTGTTATGTATCTCTTTTCTTAGGTTTAGTAGTATTAGCTTCATGAATGTGGGTCTCCAGTGTTAGGTGCATGTATATTAGGGATTGTTATGTCTTATTTTTGAATTCATCCCTTTATTATTACATAATAATCTTCTTTGTCTTTTTTACTGTTATTGATTTAAAGTCTATTTTATTTGATATGAGTATAGCTACTCCTTCTTGCTTTTGGTTCCAATTTGTATGGAATATCTTTTTCCATTCCTTTACCTTGAGTGTATAAGTATCTTTACCAGTCAGGTGAGATTCCTGTAGGCAGTATATGGTTAGATTCTGTTTTTTTTTTTTTTTTTTTTTTTTAATCCATTCCACTGATCTATATCTTTTTAGTGGAATATTTAGTTCATTTACATTCAAAATTAATATTGATATCTGAGGTTATGTTCTTGTCATAATGTTGTTATCAAGTTGCTTTGTAATTTAAATTCTGTAATTGTTTTATAAGATTTGTGAGTTTTATACTTCCATGTGTTGTTATAATGACAACAACCTTTTGTTTGCATGGTTAGCACTGCTTTGAGCATTTCTTATAAGGCTGGTCTAGTAGTTGATGAATTCTCTTAGTGTTTGCTTATCTGAGAAAGACTTTATCCTTCAATTATAAAGCTTAGTTTAGCGGGATAATTCATGCTTGACAGTTTTTTCTTTTAAGAATATTGAAAATAGGATCCCAATCTCTCTTGGCTTGTAAAGGGTTCTGCTGAGAGGTCTGCTGTTAGTCTGATGAGATTTCCTTTATTGGTGATCAGATGTTTTTCTCTTGCTGACTTTAAAGTTTTTTCTTTCATGTTGACTTTAGATAGTCTAATGATTATATGTTTTGGTGAAGTCTGTCTTGCAAGGTATCTTCCTGGTGTTCTCTGAGCCTCTTGTATCTGGATATCTAAATCTCTATCAAGAGTAGGAAGTTTTCCTCAATTATTTTCTCAAATAGGTTTTCCAAGCATTTTACTTCTTCTCTCTCAGGAATACCTATGACTTGTAGCTTTGGTTGTTTTATATAATACCATGCTTCTTTAAGCCTTTGTTAATTTTTTAAAAATCCTTTTAAAAAAATTTTTGTCTGACTAGATTAATTTGAAAGACCTGTCTTCAAGCTCTGAAATTCTTTATTCTGCTTGGTCTAGTCTATTTTTAAAGCTTTCAACAGTATTTTTTAATTCCTTCACTGACTCTTTCACTTCCAGATGTTCTGTTTATTTTTAAAAATATCTATCTCTTTAGTAAATTTTTCATTCATATCCTGAATTATTTTTCTTTTTTCTTTCTGTTGGTTTCAATTTTCTCTTGAATCTCATTGAGTTTCCTTTAATTCAATATTTTGAATTCATTATCTGGTATTTCAAAACTTTCATTTTAGCTAGGATCCATTCTTGGGGAATTAGTGTGATTCTTTGGAGGTGTTGTAACACCATGTTTTTTAATACCTCCAGAATTGTTTCTTTGGTTCTTTCCATCAGGATGAACTATCTCTTCTTATTTTTGAATCTACTTTCGTTTGGATGGGATTTTTTTTTCCCTTGAGGATGTGATTATAATGTATGTTGTGTAGTGTCATTTGGCTTTGGTTCTGGGTGCTTTCAGTGGCAAAAACTCTGTATTAGTTCCTTGGTTATATAGATAGCCTTTGTGTGGTAACTTTCTCAAATGCTTGTTTTAGTGGTGATGTGATAGGTGGGCGAGCAGGTTCACTGACTCCTGTGGTGCTGGAATGCCAGAGGCCTCAGGAAGCTTGTTTTGTTTCCCAGTGCTGTGCACTTTTGTCAGCAGATTTTTTCCCCTGGGTTGTGTAGTTCAACTTCCAGGCCAGTAGATGGTGCTTATTTAGTAAGAGCCAGCTGTGGCAAAAGCAGATGTGTTTGTGCTTGATCTTTGTTTACTGGGAGATGCTCTCTGTTGCTTCAAGCAGTGAGCTGGTTTGTGGAATGCACATTGGCCTGAACTCCCTGGTCAGCCCTGAGGGGAAACAATCCTGGGTAGAGCTGAACTGCCAAGCCCATCCTTGGATACCTCAATGGCAAGAATAAGCAGCAGCCCTGGCGGAGGTGCTGGTGGGAGCTCCTAGTGAAATGTGCTGAGGTCTCCATGGGGGGATGGAGGGGGGTGGTCTCACTCCATGTCTTGCGTAAGCAGAAATGAGATCCACTTCTAAGTCATGCCCCTGTCCTGATGCTTGGGACACTCAGATTGGACAGATGCTGTTGTCTATCTCCAGGCTTCAATTTAGCTGAGTGTCATGAAAGATGCCTGCCCTGTGGCTTACTGCTGAAATGTCTTCGGTGCTGAAGCTCCTGCCTCCACCCCAAACACATAGTTTTGCTGCTCTCCTTATCTCAGTTGCAGGAATGTTGCTACTCTGTGTAGATAGGGGGAGGGGTTCCATGTTCCAAACAAGCTTGAGCCTGGTGGGAACACCATGAGTGGGGATGCATCAGCACTTAATAGCCCTAGAATGGCTTTCTCATACTTGTGCAGACCTTCTGCAGGAGCAGCTACAGCTGTGTCTGCAGCAGTGAGTGTGGATGGGGGAGGAGGAGAAGTCCCCTATCCATGTCAATCCCTGAGCACTGAGCCCACCTGGCCACTCTGGTGGAACCACACTCCTCCCTTGCAGAGCTGAGCACAGTGCTTGAGTCTCCACTGGAAATGGTGCAGTCACTCTCCAGACAAGCAAGTAGCTCTTAGTCACAGGAAAGTATGCTCTCTGGTCTCCTGTGTCCCAAGAGGTGCCCCCTTGAGGTGGTACACTCTCCCTTCTCATAGGAACAGCACTCCCCAAGGGCTAGACCACTGGGAAACCTGTAGCTCCCCTGGTTCCAGCCATCCCTGTGTGGTTTCTGCAAGTTCTAGGGAATGTCTGTGGGGGCTCCAGTGATGTGGAGACACAAGGGCTGAGGTTCCCTGAGCAGGACACAGTTCTTCAACAGGTATGCCCCAACTATGGCACCTGTCATGGTAGCTTGAGTCTGGGGAGGGTGAGCAACCCCGTATGAGCTGGTGATGCCCTCAAGAAGTCCCTTAAATTGCTGCCCACAGTAGTGTTTAGGTTTGCCAAGGCAGAGGAACTATCTGACAATTCGTATACCAGTGGTTTGCCACCTAAGACACTCCCACATACCCTTTCATTGAAATACCAAGTATTTTGGGTTCCTTGTCAATATCTGCCAGCCCTTTGTTTCCTTCTTTTTCTGTACCCTAGCTTCTTATCATGAGTTCCCTGCCAGACTCCAGTGTTTTCTTGATAATTCTATTTGAGTTATGATTATTCACCTGTAACTTTGCTGCTGCTTTCTGAGGAGAACTGGCATCTGACCTTTCTAGTCAGCCATCTTTAATCCATTTCTACCTTTCAATTTGATCTTTTTTTCTTATTTTTTTAATCCCTCTGCTGAAATTCTCCATCTGTTCATGCAAACTACCAATTTTTCTAGTAGGGCCTTTAAAATATTAATAATAGTTCTATCAAGTTCCCTGTCTATTAATTATAGCATCTGTTATATTTGAATCTGATGCTGTTAATTGCTTTTACTCTTGACATTTTATTAATATTTTCCTTTTTGTACTCCACCTCCTTCTTTGTGTGTATTGTAATTTTGCTTGAAAACTGGACATACTGTGTAAGATACTAGAGACTGAGGTTAATAGTACTAATGCTTGTAAATGGACATGCCTCTTCTTTTTTCCTTGATTTTTTTTTTTAAATTTTTTTATTTCAGGATATAATCATTGGGGAAATGCCTCTTCTTTTTGCTAGGTCTTAAGTCAATCTATTCAGGAGTTGGGCTAAGTCTGTGTTGTGTTCTTGCTATAATTTCCCTAATGCTACAAAATTTTCAAATTCTTCTAGCATTACTTTGTGCTTGTGGTGGGAGTTGAGTTGATGGAGGGTTTTTCTCATTGTACTTATTCCACACTTAGGTTTTGACATTCTCTGTCAAGTTGGTACCTCAGAGAGAGGTTCTCTCTCTGTTCTTTCCTCTCCTCCAGCAGTAGATGATTATTTTTTACTTGGTGCTTGCTTTCCTGGTTGTAGGAGATGACAGAGTGCTTCCTGGGATTCTGTGCTAGCCTCAATCATAGGTATATGTTGTGTTCTGGGGCCTTGATTGTGGAGTCTTCTCAGTGATACTGCTTCCCCTGTAGCTTCAGGGAAGTCTCAGTTTCCTAGGGATGCTGAAACAAATCACCACAAACTGGGTGGCTTAAAACAAAAATTTATTGTCTCACAGTCTGGAGACTAAAAGTTCAGAATCAAGGTATTGGCAGGGTTGGTGCATTTTGGAGACTCAGAGGGAGGATCTGTTCCATGCCTCTCTCTTAGCTTCTGGTGGTTGCCAGTAATCCCTGGTCTCCCTTGGCTTGTAGATGAATCACTCCAATCTCTGCCTCCATCTTCACATGGTATTCTTCTCTTTGTGTTTCTATGTTTTCATATGGTTTTATTTCAAGGACACCTGTGGTTGTATTTAATGCCTACTCTAGCCCAGTTTGTCATTATCTTAACTTGATTACATCTGCTAAGACCGTATTTCCAGTTAAGATCACATTCATAGGTATCAGGAGTTAGGACTCCAGCATATATTTTTTGGGGGATGTGTTAGTTTGCTAGAGCTGTTATAACAAAAATACCACAGATTGGGTGGCTTAAACAACAGAAGTTTATTTTCTCAGAGTTCTGGAGGCTGTAGATTTAAGTTGTCAGCAGATTTGGTTTCTTCTGAAGCCTGTCTCCTTGGCTTGCAGATGGCCACCTTCTTGCCATGTCCTCACATGGCCCTTTTCTCTATATCCCCATACACCTGGTGTCTCTCTGTGTGTCCAGATTTCTCCTCCTTATAAGGACATGAATGGCCTTATTTTAATTCAATCACTTCTTTTTAAAGGCCCTATCTCTAAATACATATTCTGAGGTACTGGGGAGTAGGGCTTCAACATATGAATTAGAGCAGGGGAACACAAATAAGCCCATAACAAGGGACACAACTCCAAAAGTGTTTTTCTACCCTTCACCCAATTGTAAAGGGACAGAAAATGAATAGAACTTCTACAAAAAATGTTCTCTTTATTTTCTTACTAAAAAGTTCTACTCTTTTCTTATTCAAATCTGCCTGATCATTATTTATAATACATTTTAAAAATGTGTTTTTGGTCTTTGTGAAATCATATTTAATTGCTTTTAATTTGTGGAAAATCTAGAAGCTGAATTTCTAAATGCTATCCTTCACAGACAATTTGCATGTACTGCTTTCAGAAGCCAAGGGCTACCAACCTAGTTTTACTTTAGACCCTTCCAGGATCTCCAGCTTAATCTAACAGTCTTTAGTTCATACCTATGACCCACTGGTTAAGGCATTTATTTCCTCACTGTGGCATTAACAATGGCATTTATCCCTCAGGTATGCCTGCCTATTGTGTGTATTTACCATTCACCAATCAGATTTCAGCTCATAGGGATATTTTTTCCCCTTAGAGATTTCTCTCACTTCTTGGGGAGCCATTAATATAATATTTATTATATATATTTAATTATAAAATATGTAGTTGTTTTGTAACATGAGAACCTTCTAGAATATTTAGTCTGTCATACTTCAAAGAGCAGAAGTGTCCACTAATATATTTTTGTAATCTTTCCATATCGACTCAATAGACATATCTGCATCTTTCCAATGTTTGCATAGTATTATATTTTAAGGATGTAACATTTTAAAAATTCATACCCCTACTTACAGACAAAAAGACTATTCTCAGTTATTAGCTACTTCACATGGCATGCAGTGAGCATCATTTTGCTTGAATTTCTATAAACTTGTATTGGTATATACTTGTGGGATACATTTCTAAAAGTGGAATTGCTGGATTAAGGGTATTTTGAAAGTTTTTGGTATGTATTTTCAGACAAATTTAAATGTTATTAGACAATATAAAATGTTTCTAGACTTTTATATTTTAGTTATATTTACCAATTTTATAAATTATGATATATTATTTTTTAATGGTCAATATTAACTCTTGGACAGTAAAATATTGTCTATATGAAACGTTTTCTAAGAAGGCAGGTTATGCAGAAGGTATTTAGTACCTGGGTGCTAGTTTAGGCTGTGCCATATATTTTCTTCTTGACTTTGGGGAGGTGAGTTGACCGTCTTCATTCTTTGTATTTTTGTACATGAACTAAAGATACTGAACTAGAACAAGAGTAATTCAATTTTATTCCAAGGTGGGGAAGATGAACCTGATGAGTAGTGCTTTGAAATCCCTGCCCTTATTTCAAGCAAGGCAGCTGTTTTTATCCTTTTTTGTATCATAAGTACTGAAAAAGATTTCATTTGGGGAAAATAAGGTACTGCTATTAAAAGTAGTTTAAAATCCCTTTGCCTAGATGGATCTAAAGTTACTTCCGGTTCTAAAATTTTATGACTTATGATTCTGTACATGCTTTTAAATTGCTAGATTTTTCAATATTTGAACTCCAGTTATGGCTCCTACTTTTTTTTCCTTCTACATCCAATGCAAAAACACATGTAATTATTTAGACAAAAAGTAACAAGAGAGCTGTTTCTTTTTCTTTTAAACTCTTCTTTTGGCTTTACTTCTCTTTTGAGTTAGGAATGTTTCAGTCTCAACTACAGTTTTTTTTTCAGAGAAAGGTTAAAAATATTTGACTTGCAGTTATTTATTATCTTTTATAGTTTGACTGAATTTAAATATATAACACTATTTCTTATGTTCTGTTTTCTTGATTTTCTTTAGTGTATATCCATTGCCCTTGTATTGGTCCTTTTCTAAGGAATGTTTCTATCCTTAGCCTCATCAATTTCCAAATCTTAGCATATTGTCCTATAATCAGTACTGAATGCTCTAGTCACATTTATTTTGTCTGAACACTACTTTCACCATAATAAGATTTTTTACATTTCAGTGGGGAACTCTAATTACCTTAGGTACAAGAACAAAACTCTTAGTTTAAGTCTTTTAATCAGGCTTTCTCAAAATAGCCACTGAGGCAAACTGACTCACTCTCCCATGTGCCTGATTATCCCCTCAGAATTTTTGAAATTCACTAAATTTGCATCTATGTTAAAAACTTCTTCACCTCTACAAGTTCTACTTTTTCCACTGCTAAATTGTAACATTCTCCAGGAAATTTTCTTCTACCAACTAGGAATAAAATGTTCTCTTTTCTCTTATCATTACCTGCAAAAGTACTTGTACTTTGTCTGTAATGAGCAAACAATGAAACTTTTTGAAATAGTCTCTAGTAAGACTGAGCTTGTAATAATTTTGCCTGCACTGAGCTGAAGTTTGAATATGCATTCTCTAAAATGGGAGTTAACAGGGAAATGAGCATAATTAAGATTGCAGGAGATACATACACTCAGATACATACACAGACACACACAAGCACATACCCCAAATTTTGAAAAGTCTTTAAGATTATAAACTCTTGTTTCTACCTTAAATGAGAATACCTGTTAAAATAATCAAATATATGACTATTTCAGCATATTTGTATAATTTAAAGGGACCTTCCTTTCATTTGAATAGTGCTGTACTATACTATCTCTGTCCACTAGTGAAAAATTTAGATAACTTACTGTAGAAGATGTTGTGGTGCACCTCTCAGATCCCCCTTTAGGACCAAGGCACTCATTCCCAAGCTATTGGAAATGTTGGTGGCTGAAAGATGTCAGCTGAGTCCCTCTCTGAAAATAGCTCCCAACTAAAGACTGCCATCTTGACCAAAGTGACATCCTGCCTTTGGGGACAGTCTGCACCCAGTGCTTGCTTTGGTGGATGTATAAACCTGATTCTCTTGCTTCATTTGGGACAACTGTGATGGACCATCCCAGTTCCAGAGCTTGCCATAGGAGCTGCTGAGGCCTTCCTAGTGACTCACTGCACCTCAACTTCTTCCTTTGCCTTCTGCTTCCTTTCTTCTCTCACAGGCATTGTTCCTGAGGACACTCCTCAATACAGTTGTGGCATACGTAATCCTGATCCCTAATTCTTACCTTCCCACTTCCTTTACTGTATAACATATATTAAAAAAGGACAAAAAATAGCTAATAACAAAACAAATCTTACTATTAAATATTTCCCAGGCATTGTGCTAAGAACTTGATTCATTAAGTCATATAAACCTCACAACAACACAAGGTGGAACTGGTTATTATGATGTCAATTTTACAATTGAGGAAACTCCTGTTAGAGGAATTACATAATTTTTCCAAGTCCTGTAGCTACTAGATGGTAGAGCCAAGATTTGAAACTGTGTCTGTTGCATTCCAGAGATTATACTTTTAACAACTCAATTAGTGTACTTTTGGATCTCCAGGACATGTATTGAATCCCTAAAATGGCATATCTGGATAGAGAACAATTTAAAGTTTTTGGCAGTGAAGACTAATGGGGATATTTTGAAAATCAGATTTTGTTCCATATTTATATTGTGAAGAGAAATAATTTGGGGGGTAAACTATCATTATCATCTAAAAGTTATAAACACAATACCATATTTATTTGTTGGCTATTACTGAATTTTTATCTTTAATACAAAGTGAAAGAATGTGAAAATTACATGTGAGGAAATTCATACCCACTCACTGACATTAATAAAGTTTGATTTTTGTTGAAATCAACCAACCACTGATGTGCTAGTGCAATTCCAATTAATGAATTTTCTAATTCTTTGTCCCTACCATAAACATTAATTGGCATTCCATCCATAAGTTGTGACATGATAAAATACAAGATCAAAATACAGATTGGTGTGTTTAAATGTATTTCCAAACAGATTGGACTAGCTATATGACATGACTGATATTGTCTACTGGGAAAAAATTGACTGTCAGTTTAGTTAAGAAATTCATCTGAAAAATCTTTTCTTTGCTAGGCACATACAGATGTAGTCTTACATTAGAAAGGTTTCATAAAGTAGAAAACATGTATATTGTTTCTTTTATGTATGTGAAACAATTTTGATATTTACATATACCTTGTAATTAAAATACTTTATATAGCAATGCTAGTTTTCAAAAATACTATCTCATATAATTCTTATCATCATTGTGAGATTGCTGAGGTGGTGTTATTAATTTTAATTTTCTTGACAGGTAAACTGAGCATCACACTAAGTGAGTTGTTCACATGGCTGAGATAAGAGTTTATCTGACCAATGCTCTTTTTCTGTGCTGACATGAACATATAAATGTCTCTCCTCTGTTGGCAATTCTTTCTCTATTGCCACCCTTCTAAGATATAATGTTTTGCCCTCCCTTTTACAGGCAAATTTCTTGGGGAAAAAAACATATTTCTTCATTCATTTTCAAATTATGGAACCAGCATTCCTGAATGCTTAGCAACCTGAAGTCTTTTCTCATCACTACAAAGGATGGTACTATCATAGGTCACAAATCCTCCTCCTTACAGCATCCACTGGCATTATCACAGATCACGGGTTTCAGATGTCATTGTTTACTATTCCTCCTAAGCATATTACATGTTTTAAGAAAAGTTCCTCTCTTTGCATCCATGATACTGAACATTGTTCTTTTCTCCCTTTTGTTACCTTCATTGAATCCTTTTCCTATCCTTCAACTACAGCTATTTACCAAAGGTACATCCTGGACTTTACCTCTTCTTTCTGAATATTGTGTCCTTCATTAATGCTTATGATTTCAATTATCACCATCACCTAGATGAGAGGCAATATATTAATAGTACAGGGGTTAAAACCAGGGCCTCTGTATTCAAACAGAATTGAGTTTGAATCCTAGCTCTATCATTTGTTAGCTCTGTGGCTTTGAGAAACTACTCAGTTTATGTATGTGCCAAATAGTTTTTCCCCTGTTTACCTAAGAGGGTTGGAAGGATTAAATGAGATAAGGTATGTAAAATGCTTAGCCCCTGAGCTTCCCAATTTTTTATTTTAATGAAATTTAAACTCCTTACTATAATGCTACAAGACTCTGTACCATCTGGCTGCTTCCAACCTCCAGGCAAGCAATATTGGTGGTGAAGATTATTTGGTGGCTGAACAGATGGAAAGAAGCAGATGTACAGAAGGCATGTTTTATAGGAAGGATTTACTGGAGTGGGCATTAACTTGGTGATTGGGATGGGGTGATGAAAGAAGGCTGTACTAAATTAACTCTAAAATTTTGGCCTCATAGAATTGGATAGATGGTGGTGTTGTTACTGAAATAGGAACAACTAGAGGAGAACTATGATTCTGGTGTAGAATATAAGGTTTGATGCATGTACAGTTTTAAGTTTCTTTCTGATATCTAGATAGAATGACTGAATAGGCAATTAAATAGGTAGCTTGCAGCACTCAGGAAAGAAATAGAAGGGAAAAAAAAACCAGAAATGTTTTGAGAACCACAAAATGAATAATACAACTGAAAATATATACAATCAGGGTATGATATATAAGCATATGTAAAACATAAGAGTCAAGGTTAAAATTATAATATTGATAAATACAGAAGACACTAGAAAGTTTATATGTAATTGGTAATCCTGAAGAAGAAAAGGATATGTAATGTATTAATCATAATTAATGATATACTAGAAGAAAATTTTTCTGAAATAAACACTTGTTTTATTCAAAAAATATTTATTATATTACTAGTTTTTATCAGGTGCCATTTTAGGTGTTGGGAAAAGAATATTGAAAAAGATAGAAAAGGTTGATTCTTCCCATGAATTTTCTATTTTACGGGACTGAAATTCATGTCATATCTCAGAGAAAATTTGTATGAAACATCAACATCAAGATAAAGAATCTTGTGGATGTCTAGGCAACAAATGCAAGTTTTTATATGAATGAAAAAATAATGTTGGCCTCAGTCTTCTCCATAAGCAGTTTCCATGAGAACACAGAGGATCAATGTCTCAAAAATTCTGAGGGAACAAAGTATGTCCCAGTTATTTAGACACCCAATCAAAATATCCTTCAAATACCAAGGCAATGGACAGGCATTCTCAAGTAAATAAGAAATCAAGCAATACTGTACCCGTGAACTTTAGTTGGGAAAAATACAAAAACTTGACAATGACATCTAGCCAAAAAAGACACACTTTTGTGTACATCAGTATGTCAATATATATATCTCCAGAGCACACAGATAGAAGCACACATAGGCAGAGAGAGTGAGTTAGAATCCAAATGGATTGATACTTATTTTTAATTTCTAAATATATATTATATATACATATAATACACATGCATGTGCCTGCACACATACACATATATAATTTTTTTAATTAAAAATTTTTTGGTATTTAAGACTGACTAAAATGGGCTGATCTTTTTGATTTGATTTTTCCCATTATAATTAAATGCAAAAAGAATTACTTGTCCTAAGTTTCTGTAAGTTCTTTGCAGCATTAAATTTATTTCATTTTTCCAGATTCTTCTTTTAAATCAAACTCTATGCCTTAAGCTACTCCTACAAGGCTCAATTTCTATTTCACCCAGGGGCTGGTAGGACCATTTGAGGTCAGGATTGCACTAGCCATCTATACTTTATAAGTAAACCTCCCTCCCTACCTAGGAGTCAGCAAGTAGAACTTTGAAAAACATATTTTTCTACCCCTTTCTACTAATTTTCTGTTTCAGAAATGTACTCTTCTCAAGAAAACAAAGGAAGATACTGGTAGGTAGGACTCAAATTCATTTTATCTGCCACCAGCCTATTCTTGAGTTTAAAGTAACACAATATGGGTTTTCTCAGTCTCTTGGTACTTTTTTAGAGTTAAATAGTCTACAATGAGCCATTTAACGCTGTTCTTGAATTAAATTAAGAGCAGCTATAATCAATTTTTAAAGATGCATTTTTTTTTACTTCAAAATAATTTTTTGAAGTGAAACTTTTTAAGTGAAGAAGAACTAGTACCTGAAATCTAGAATTGTAGCATTTAGAGGTGGAAGGCCTGTTGGAGATGACTTGGCTTTGTGGGAACACTAGGGGTGGCTCAGAAATGCCTTGCCTATCTTGGAAGGACAGGTGTGTGTGTGTGGGTAGTGCTTTTGGTCCTCTGCATCACTTTTTACATGTTTGCTGTCAGAGACTTGAGTTCATACAGGAAACAGAATTGGAAAGAGCCGTGTTGACTTGGGGACTGGGGTCCCAGTGAGATCTAAAGCAGCATCCGAGGTTACTTCTTGACACAGCGGCCACCTGAGTTGGTGGATGAACCGCCTCTGTCTTTATTGAGGACCACTGGATGCCTACGAAATTCAGCTCTTCTCTAGATTCCAGATCCAAATCTCATCTTAGTAGCAATTTAAAGAGAAATCAGAAAGGCTTCTGCTAACTTGCGTGGGTTTAAGGATTAGATTCAAGTCCCTGGAGGAAGGCACTGTCAAGATGTCACAACTCCTCTCAAAGAAATAGGGGTCGTGGGAAGTAGGTCTTTGAATGTGACTAGTCATCAATAAATTTCTAGCTAGCAAAATCTTTCTCTTTCATCACTGTGATTCCCCATTGTTTAACTTATTGCCTGGCATAGAGGAGGAATGCAACATTTGATGAATAAATTAAGTAAATATATGACAAGAAGAAAGATCCAGTTGGGTCTTACTGGGGAGTAAGTTGCATACCTGGTCTTGGAAATGAAGCACTCACTAGAGTGGTGAATAAATTCAGTGCTATAAGGAATTGTCTGAGTTATGAAACTAGGGCTCCTTCAATATCTTCCCACCAAGTTGCCTTAAGGTCTTGGAATTCCCGTTTTAGAGATATTCATTATGAGAATGTGGCAGAAATGGAGCTGCCAAGCTTATGACTGCTTCTAGATAAAAGGACCATGCAAGGTAACCAGCCAAACCAAGAAAATCCCCCCAAACAAGAAGAAGAACAACAACAACAAACCAAGTATAGGAGAATGCCTCAAAAAAAAAAAAAAAATAGATGTTATATTGACATATTTTCCCATAGTTAAATTATTAAATATTGATTTTCTGTGTTTTACAAAAAGTCTCTTTCAATCTATCCAGGCCTTATGGGGTAACATAAGAGTCTTTTTTTTTTACCTTGAAGATTAAAAGAGAGACCTTCTAAATCAGTGAACAAGAACAACTTTCTGCCACCTACAGAAATCTTGCTGCCAAGGTAAGAAATGACAGACCTGTAATATTTATGCCAAAGATAGCATTTCTTGGTTCCCAAATGATATATCTGGAGGTCCTGTATTTACTGACTTTGTTCTTATTGCTAAACTGTCTTTTATAACAAATAAGAATTTGCTTTAGTTCACCTTGGGATAGAGAAAAACCATTAGCAAAAGTTCTATGCTATTGCTTCCCCTAAAGTCTTTTCAGTAGGAGGATTAGGAAATCCATTTTTTCCAAAAGTTCAGGAGGAATTTGACAAGTGCCTCTGTATACTTTTCTGGCCACCTTATAAAACACCACAGAAATTCAACTGCTTCTCATGTCATCATCTTGCGCCTTTGCATCCCAGCTGGCATTTTAGTGGGTAGAGCAGAGGCATTTTTGGTTTAGTTGACTAAGCTTCAAACAACATGCACTACAAAGGGAATAATAACGTGTCTTATAATTTGCTTTTTATCTGCTAAATGTTTTTCCCCCAGATGTGATATTGTTTGATATGTATTGAAATTGGTCTTTGTAGAATCTGAACGAAGACTTCTGGTTCACCTTTGACCTTTGACATAACCTTTTCTCATTGAAATAAGGATCAACAGGAGATTTAACAAACTCTGTGAGAAAAAAACTTTCTTCCAACAGAAGTCATCTAGGAAGTAGAGAATAAGAAGGAATGCCCTGATCTTTTTTTCCAGCCTGGAGACACCTGGGTGGTCACCCTTGAGGAGAGCAGACTAGAGACCTGGGGTCAGTATGGCCTTGGCTAGGGGGAGACAGGGTTACTCTGTTTGTTAGAAAGGGAATCCCTTAGCAATTCTCAGGACTTCATTGTATCAGTGATTTATTTCGGACAAGAGTCTGTGTCCTTGAAAAACGTTTTCTTTGTTTATTAAACTACTGTATTATATTATAATACTTTTTGGTACCTTGGAGTCAAAATAGTTTTGGATAAAAAAAAATTCAACTTGAACTCAAAACATAAAGCAGGTCATTTTTAAACCAAAAATGCTGTGACTGAATTTGGACACTAAAAAATAATCTTTTTTCCTTGAAAGATGCTATAGAGCTAAAAAAAAAAAAAAGATGCTGTTTGGTTTCTGTTCATAGACACAAACTTTTGCAGTTTAGGTGTTTACTTTATAAATGTGCAAATAAATGAATCCAACTGCTTCCTGTGATGTTCAGCTTGTGATAGAAACCCTTAAAAGTAAAGATCATTGCCCACAGAAATTTTGTTGTTAATTTATATTGAGGTATAATAATTCCTTAAAAAAATGGAGTGAGTCAAAAGAGATAAAGTTGACATTTTAGAATGGTAAGATCTTGATTTAACTGCTGATGAGGACTTTGGTTACTGGGGGACATCGTTTTCTCTTTTAATTAATTCCTTTTCCTGACATTTCTCTCATCATGAGGCAAATTTGTTTGTGGCGCTTAACCTTTAAGTATTATATCAGTTTTCTCTGGAGTCATGCAGTGACCAAGAGTCAGTAAATGTAAGACATGAAAAGTTGTTTAAAAAAGGCAAAAACCACCTCAAACTAAGTTTGCCATGAGGAAATTTTCTTCTCCACCTAACTTCAGGACTCCTGACCTAAGGGGCTCTTCGTGTTTGCCTTTTTGATCTTCTCCCTTAACCTTCAGAGCTCGGGGGCCTTGTGTTCTGCAAATGGCTTTTCAAGACTGAGTCTTCCTTAACCATTAAATGCATATATACATTTTCTACTTGCTATTCCCTTTGCTGTTCCTTTCCTAGGTCCCCTTGTCAAATCCTACTTATTCTAAAGAAAAACTCATTTTTACTTTCCTAACCCCTACTTTCTCTTTTTCTATTCTATTCTCTTTCCCAACTTGGGATTGTTGATTCCTTCTTTGTTCTCATTCATTCAGTACCTATCTGTGTTATGACACTCACTCCATGTTATTCTCATGCATAATTTACCTGTATCTGTTCTTCTCTTCCTGCAAAGTACCCAGGTTTTATTGACATTTCAGCACTGGGGAGGAAGGCGTCTGGCCTGAGCTCTATTTACTCCCTATACTGTGGGCAGGGATAGAGATGCCCCCAGGGGAAAGAAAAGGGAGGTCACTTGGTCTAATTTTCAGGATAATGATATTTGCTGGGAGGAAGAGATCTTATCTGCACACAGTCCTTAGTAGGGTACCCCTGGCCAAGGATTATGTATAGTAAATAAAACCCCCAAAATGAGACTTTGCTCTTTGGAGAATGTCACTTGTGCTATATAACATTCCAGGGCAGGAGTTGATAATTTTTTTCTTAAAAATCAGATAGTAAATATTTTAGGCATGTGGGCCACATAGTCTCTGTTGCAACTACTCACCTCTGCTTGAGGAAAGCAGTAGGCATGGCAGTGTTCCAATGAAACTTTTTTTTTTTAAAAAAATATGTGGTTGGCTTGTGGGCTGTAGTTTACTAACCTCTGATCTAGGGTATAAAGTAGAGATGTTCTAGAACTTAAATACTCTCTCCTTCGTAGGGTAATCGTAATCACAAAGCCTCATTATTTTTTTTAAGTGGGGTGTTCTGTTGTCCAGCCTGCAGTGGAGTGGTACCATCAGAGTTCACTGCAGCCTTGAACTCCTGGGCTCATGCAATTCTCCTACCTCAGCCTCCAGAGTAGCTGGAACTACAGGTGTGCCACCACACCCAGCTGAGACCTCAACTATTCTTCTACACAGAGGCCTAGGTCCAAGGAAGGAGGAAGGGCCTGAGGAACTACTCTTGAGAGCTCACACCTCTCTCTCTGTTGTCTCCCCTTGATTGCATGAATCCTTGAAATCATTAGTAAAGCTTAATTTCAAAGGAGGTTTCTAATTTGTGTAGGCTTGATTTGACAATTCAATCCTGGAGGTTAGCTCAGAGGAATTAGTACAAATATTGAACAATGCATATTTGATGAAAAGAATTATTCTGGGCCACTCAACAAGTCTCCTGGTGGCTTCTGTACCTTAAATGAAGAGCTTCTAAATGCAGACCTACATTTTGCTCCTCTGGATTGGGCATCAGGTGACCTCAAACTATCTCAAGCAGGTAATGATCTTCTCTTACCTTTTATCATTGTTGAAATCCCTCATTTTCTTTTTTTACAGGTGTCTTGAGAAAAGCTTCCAAATAAACCAAAGTTGTGTTGCTAATTCTATGATGCACTTTAAAAAGAGTGGCTTTTCCTAAATAGGTTTCTTTGTCTGCAGTATAACACTATGAGGATTAGTACCCTGGTTTGGTCTGGAGCAGCCTGGTTAGACTTGACCTTTGACTTGGCATTTCAGTTGAGCATACGACCTGAGCGATCCTTCCACCTTCTCTATTTTTATATGATTCCAAACTGACTTGGAATCTGAACAGAAAGCAGAAGTAGAAGCTACCAGTTGAAGTTAGGGCCCTGCCTTCTGAAGCACTTCTCTCTTAATTTGGGTGAAAGACAGAATGAGGCAGAGTTGGCACTTTATCTTGTTATGTCACTAAGTAGCTGTGTTACTCTGACCAAAACACTTAACTTCTCTGAACCTGTTTTTCTTTTGTAACAATGGGAAGTCCACCTTTATCGTGTAGATTTAAAGAGAAAGCTCATTTACAGGTTGGATGATTATTCCTGCTCTCTGCTGGCCTTTTGCCAGAAGTTATTTGCACATGCACATATGTCACTCAGAATTATAATCAAACGTTGAGAAACCTCCCCTACAGATGTTCCTAAAAGAAAAGGGCAGCTTTTCTCTTTCTAGTACGGTTTAGGAACAATTCTACTTGAAGGCAGAAGGGTGAACTGGAACAATCTCTTATTACCCTTTACAGTCCTACTAACCTGTCTATTTTATCTGCTTCTGTTAGGCGGAAATAGTATCTCCCTCAACGTGTTTACTCTAAGGAAAATAAGCCCACTACACTAGTGCCGAATACTAGTTAAGTGCTGATTTAGTGAGTTCTGAATGTATGTATGGCTTGACTAAAATTATTTATGCAGTCAGGGAAGAAACTAATTCACAGAGCAGTGCCCTAATTGGCATCAGAGAAGCATTTCCGTAAAGCCCTTAGGAAAAGCAGGAAGTTGATTAAATAGAAAAAATGCACATGAAAATAGGAGTACAAAGAATGCATAGAAGAATAAAATGCAGTTGTTAAATAATCACCCTCATGATATTTTCCCCCCAGAAGTTACCTTTGATTTAATACAGGAGAAAGCACCTGGGAAAATTTCAGATTGGAGTCCCTCCCCCTCTTCCTCTGCCTATACTAAGAATCCGTGGCCCAGAATTCAAATAATAAATCTAAGAGAGGCAGGTAAAAAGAACAGTGGAAAACAGATGGCAGCAGTTACAACTAGCAAATTCCCAGTTGGTGGCTCTCACATTTAGAAGCGGGCATCTGTTCTTCTTCCCCACTGCAAAGTGGTTTTAACTCAGAGGTGTTAAAAATATCTAAGTTGCTGTTTTATTCATTTCTGCTATTTACTGACTTTAATGACTTACAGTATATCCAATGAAAAGTACAATGTTTACCCAAGCGGCAAGAGACTCAAAACAGAAATATGGGATGCTGTTAAAAAACCGTGTGGTCTACAAAACAGTGTGTATGGTTCTATAGGTGAACCTTGCTTTATGAAGTAGACGGGTGCCTTAACATTTGTGTGCATTGGAATATGCTTTAAAATACACCTGGAGTGCTTGATATTAAAAGAATCCTGAGAGAGTTACAACCTCTCTGGGCCTCAGTTTCCTCCTCTACAAAATGGGAATAATTATGCGTACCTTATTATTCTGGTGAGCAGGTCTGTTGTGAAAATTAGAGGTAGTATCCCTAAAAGGTGTTATAAGCCCCTCAAATACTGTAGATTCTTAGTCAATGATAATGCATTTATTATTTATGAAAATTCTCATTTTGATTGAAATAAATGTCCATTCATAAAAAATTAAAAATGTAGCATATGCCTATGTTCATGAGTTAAGAGAATCTCAGAAATGAGCGAAAAGAGGCAGTCTTCATAATTATGAATAAAATGTCAATAGCCTCTTTTTTTTATGTTATTGTAAAGATGCCTTTCCCAGAATCATTTATAATAGGTACCGGGAAGAGAGTCCTATTGAATTGAATATCATTTAACCCAGTGCCTGATACAGAGTAAACGATCAATAGATATTTATTGACCACTGGCTCACATTTCATTTTTTCTTTTTTGTTTGAAAAATAGTATTTATTTATGGAGAAAATTTGGAAATACATAAAAACGTAATAGTTTAGTTTCCAAACCCAGAGACATAATTTTTAAGACTCATATATATCTTATATCACCACATTGAGAAAGAACTGGTAATAAGATTGATTTATTCACATTTTTTCTGTTCTCATAAAACTTAAACTGAGTCATGGGTCTATCCAAAAGGTGGGTTTGTAATCACTGTTTCTGACCTCACAAGCACTCTGAATATTCTTTTTCAGTGAGGCAGTATTCGTGTTAATAATCACTGACACTTATGGAGTAATTACTATCTATCAGGTACTGTATTAAGGCTTTATATATATTAATCCATATAAACCTCACAACTCCATGTATCTGGCACTGTTATTTACAGATGAGGAAATCAGAGCATTTGATGTTAAGGAATATGCCCAAGAGCACATGGTTAGTAAGTGGCATGGCTAGTATTAAATTAAAAATTAGGGGAATCTGATTTCATAATGTGCACTGAGATATTCTGCTTCTCTTTAGCGTGGTGGTAGGAGCCAAGATTTTAGAATGAGGTATGTTGGGAGGGGGATACTTATTCCCCACTCCTCATGTGTCTTTTCATGTGGAGGGACTTTCACTTCTGGTCACTTTCTGTGCCTTCATTCTCTTCTCCTCATGTCAAGAAGACTGGCACCCCATTTTTCAGGAGGTTTTCACTGATCATTACATCCTGAGCTGTTTCCTCTCTTCTCTTTATTTGGGATCCACCTGTTTGAGGAGAAGATGTGTTCTCAGGTGCTCCTTGGCAGTGCAGACTGGGTGGGCACGACCAATAGTTTTTTTTTTTTTTGGAGGGTAAATTCAAATCGGGGAAGCATGTCACCCTATTCTCTGTACCCAAGTCACCTCCTCCTATTTGGCCCTTTACCAATAATCCATATGTCTGATTCTGATGTATATCTCTGGGCATGGAAAGAAGTGTTTTTATTGACCTTCTATGACTCTTAGAAGAGAGTCCCAGATTCTTTTCTAGTTTTCAGTGTCTTTGTTTGTGTGAAACCATGGGCAAATTATTCCACTAATCCATGCCTTGGTATCTTTACTTATAGCACAAGACATGCTTTTTTTCCTTCCTCTTGGTAGAAACCTTGTTAGGTTTAAATGAGTTAATATGTACAAAAACACTGAGAAATTGTTTTTAAGAAGAAAGGAGAAAAAACCAAGATGTGGAAGTTTGGTTTGAGGTCAGGGGCTGAGGTCAGAGAGGAGAGGTGACTTTGGGTACATAGGGTGCTTGTTGCCCTAATTATCCCCTGACCTCACCCCCATGGGCCCAAGCCTGAGCTTTGCGTATGTTACTTCATCTCGTCCTCACAGAAGCCTGTAAGAGAGACATTATCTTCCCCACTGAGGCTTAGAGAGGTGAAGCAACTTGCCCAGAGTCATACAGCTGGCAAGAAGAAAGACCGGTAATATATTCCCAACCAAGTCTGAAGTCCATGTTCTTTCAGGCCGGGACTCTGATAATTATATCATAGTAGGACCTGGTGTAGTGAGCGTGGAATCAGATCCTCCTGTGAGAGTGGGCCAGTGCTAAGGAGGTCACTGAGTGTCAGCCAAAGGACACCTTGACCCAAGTGGACAGAACCTTACAAAGGTGGTAGGAATAATGGCTTGGAAGGTGACATGAGGGTGCTATGGTTTTTTTTTTTTTTTTTAGAGGGATGATTTTCTATTCATCTATCACTTTTCCCTTCCTAACTAAAGTTCAGATTTTTAAAATACTGGCTTCTTAATGCAGAATCATACAGCTCTCGGAAAAGACAAGTTCTTACCATTCAGAATGCCACTGCTGTGTTTTATTTTTCCACTACGTATCTCACTCCCTCCAATGAGATGTTTGAGGTCGTCTCTTCCTGCACCACTGTCAGGATTCTCAGTCCCTATTAGTCTCCTCCATCCCTGTCCTCTTTTCACCCCTCAACCCTGAAAGCAATATACTTACTGCCCAAGGAAGAGTGATGTGTAGGAAGGATTACACATTGTTTAGGGGAAATCTGGTAATACGTTGGCTCTGTGAACACAGAGAAGTTGCTTAAAAGGGAATCAGACTAAAAGACAGTTTGCAGGATGAACTGTCTTGTGCTTCTGGTTGTCTTTCTCAGGGAAAAGGCCATTTTCTCAAGGGCCAACTTGAGTTTGGTCATCATTTGAAACAGGTCCATATTATTACATAAAACTAATATAAAATGAAAGCAACATTTGTTGAGTGCACTGTGCTAGGTATTTTGAATCACATTATCTAAATTCATCTTCATGATAATCCTGGAAGATGAGTATTATCATTGTTCTTTTAAAAAGGAAACTGGGGCTCAAAGTGATTGAATACTTTTGCCTAGCATCATCCCTGTAGTAAGTGCAGGCATAGTAAGACTCACGCCCTGGTCTGTCTGTTTCCAAAGCTCCCGATCTTCTTACTTTTTCTTGCATGAACTAGTTTATTAAATATGAATGGGGGAAACTTCCCTAGAAGCCTTTTTCCTCAAAGGAAGCCTAGGAATCCCTTCTCTGCTTGTAAGTGGACACATTAGTATGATCTCCATGTCCATCTATAAATTATCTGCAGTATGATCAATTCTGAAACTGGCAAGGACAAACTTGGGCAAATAGCTGCTCTTTACAGAAAGTCTAGAATTGGAAAGAGCATGGCTATGCTCTGTGCCATGAATTTTTCAAGAGAGATGTTGCAAGGGATAGAAATCTTGATAGATATGATTTTTTTTTTTTTGAAAAGCTCCATGTGAGAAAATCTTCCACAAGGGACATCCCCTTTACCAACTTGCCAAAGACTAAAAATGCAGAGCTTCCAGGATCAAAGCACATTCACAATGTGAAGAACTATCCCCTGACAATCAGGCTGGAAGAGGGAGGTCTCCTTTAATCTTTTTTTCCTTTGTTTTATTACGTTTTTTTTCTGAGGGGAAAAATTCCCTTTTCTTTTGCTGACTAACTCTTCCCTTTAGTCATTTTCATCTCAAGATTCATGGCAATTTTCCACCTTTACATTAAGAATGAATATAAACACAAATCATTTCTGAGTTTTGATTTTAGAACACTGTTTTTCTCCTGAAACGTTCAGAGGTAGGCAACAGAAATTTGAAGTGAGCAGAGCACCAAGAATTCAGCAGAATCGGAAGTTTTCCCTCTCCCCTCTCCTTTCTGTGCATTCCAGAATTGCAGAGAAAAACATTTCTTGTGGCAACAGAAAAGCAGTCTAAATCAATCATAGATCATTTATAATATTTGTTAACTGGAGAGAAGAAATAGACTTTTGAAAGATCTTCAGAATCCAGGGAAGTTCTATAAAGGAAACCAGAGGTAGCTATTTATAAATGAAACTTGAGATTTTTGGAAAGGGGCTTACGCACTGAAGATTTTACAGCTTCATTCACTGTGTCCTAATTTTTAGCACAAATGCCAAAATAGGGTGAGGGTAGGGTTATTGCACACAGCTCCCTCTCTGGGGGTCTAAAATCGGTGCACACAATTGATACCAATGCACTTCTGAACTGTTCTTTTCAAAAAAGCTTCAATTATTAAAAAATAGTCATCATTATTATCTCATTACAATATGGGCCTTGGATATGAAAAAATTGATTACCTGATCTTTAGTTCCTTACTCTATTCTATCTATTTCTAATTTTGTTGCTTGGGGATTATTGGTCTATCAACACTCTTCCTGAATAATCAATCTGGTTAATTTAGCCTATAAACCAATTTTCCCCTTGCGTCTGGTGTAACATATTGTTTAGTAATGTGCCCAGTAAAGCATAAAAAGTAACTCCCAGAAATGGAAAAGGAAGCAGTGCTCCGAGTTTGAACTTGGGTATCTTGCATTTTACCCGTCTGCTGGGCTACGTGGTAACTGACTTTTTATTTATTTTGTTTTTAGCCATATGACTAACCCTACCTCATTGTGCTCGGCAGCTGAACAAAATGCACAGTGCTATATTCTGAAGCGCCCACTCATTCTTTATTGCTTTTATGACAAAGCTGTCCCTCCACATGTCTGCTCTGCCCTCTGACCCAAGGCGTTTGCTTCAAGTAAACATGCCAGATGGTGGAGAAAAGCAATGGGTCACAAAACAACCCTCGAGGGTCAGGAGTCACCAAATCCTTCTTCACAAAGCAAACTTAAAAGCAACAATTTCACCAAATGCTGTGGAGTGCTTTCACAGTGGAAATGGAGGTGGGAAGGGTGGACCTTAATTACATATTTTGCTTTCAGGGCCTAATGGTTTTAGGTACAATGTCCATTGGCTAATTTGAACGTAAGCAATTTATGAGAAATGATCAGAAAACAAGGAGGACAGATGGATCAATCTTACACTCGGCAAAGAGCATCAAGGTGAATAGTTTGTGTGTGAATGAGTATTCTAAGCTCTGGCCAGAAAATTACAGAGACAGTTTCAGTTTAGATTCCGCCCCCCCCCCCGCCCCTTTTTTTTAAGGGGCTATTGTTGAAAGTTGAAGCCAGAGAGATGCTATTGTCTAAAATACGTTGGATCCCTAAAAAGGCTCTAGTAATCCCAAAGGAAGCGTTTAGATGAGATCCTCTTTTGCTTTTCCTTGGTTAGTGTGGTGCTGTGTAAGTCCAGATGTATGAACATTTGTAGAGTTACTGTAAATGCCTTAAGCATGAGGATCAGTCTTTTTTATGTTGCTGTTTTCAAAAGTAATTTAACAAAATGTTTATTAGCTATTTTATAGGACTATGTATTTTAGAAAGGACATTAAAATAGTAGTTACTCCTTGTAGATAAAGCTGGCACCATTAGCTGTCTTTTGCAGATGATGATACCATTATATGCTTGTAAAATGTATTAGATTTATATATAGAATCCTAAAATATTTTTAAAAAATAATTTAAAGAGTAAAAAAAAATGAATTTTTCCTATTCAGGACATTGAAATACATCCACATTTCTAAAATTCTTTCTGGGCTGAGTACTGTCATATATGACTTACAGGATGAAGTATGTCTTCTAATTGCTAAGCATACGAACCTATATTTTGTGCTAAAGTGAATTCTCTAGCTGGGATACAGTATAAAATAGAGTTTAATTGGGATTCCAAATGTAGAGGTTATTTCTAGGGCTAAATTTGTGTCCTTAATAAGTTACCAATCTTCTATTATACATCATCCAAGAAAAAAATAGCAATGCTAGTATTATTCAAGTATTACCAAATTAACATTTAATAATATTAATAATAACCACCAGTTATTGAGTGTCTACTATGGGTTAGAAACTTTATGAGGTACTTTATCGAGGTACTTTAGATCCATGCCTAATTTAATTTTTCCAACTCTAGCAAAAGGGACAGCCACTAATATTTATTTACTGTTGACAAATTACCAGTTGCTGGGTTTATTGCTTTACATATGTTATCTCATGAAATCCTGAAAACAACCCTAGAAAGCAGGTAAGTGAGAAAACTGATGTTTGAAGAGATTACATGGCCTCAAGATCATATACCTGGTAAATGGCAGACAGTCTGGAATTCAGGGCACACGTTTTTAATAATTATTCTAGGTATTATTATTATCCCTACTATATTAGTAATAAAACTAGAATTCAGAGATGTTGCGTCTGTCCAAAGTCACATTGCTAGCGAAACCTGGAGGGCACATCCAAACTCAGGTTTTTCTGACTTTAAAGCCCATACTACTAGATATAGTAGAAGCTCTCTCAAATAGATCTACATTCAAACACCCTAGAGAAGTAACTGATGTTCTCCATTACTTCCGTGCAGTGTACAGACTGGTACTGCATCATCAGTGCTCATGGCTAGTGGGCTACTTTGTAGTATGCTCGCACACTTCTGCTCCTGATAGTATAGTTGTGTGTTTAGCACTGTGAAGTTTCCAAATCTGTTTATACCAGTTGAACATGTTACTGTAGTTATGTAATTATTTCAATGATTATATAAACCAATGAAATATGAATGTGGAAATAGAATTATAATTTCCATAAAAACCAAACTGAATAAAAAGATTTAATAAAGGCAAGGCAAAAAAAAATCAAGCAAATTAAGTGTGAGTGATACCATTGTAAATGGGAGAAAATAATAAAATCCTAGAAAAATTCTTCGCTAACACTAACAGTTGTTTCACCATTGTACTTAAATTTTCATTCCACTTAAAAAAATTCCAAGATTTCAAAGAAAAGACCTTGGTTCTTAATCAAAAGACTGGCCGCATGAATGGATATTTATATGTTACATTAAAATAAAATATTTAAGGTACATACTTACCATTTTCTGATTGCCTAATAATTCCTGATAGGAGATTTTTTTCCTCTATTATCATCCTGTTTACAGCTGAGACAACTGAGGTGTAGGCTGATTAACTTACTCGGTTATCCCCCATGGAGGATAACAGCAGAGCCAAGGCAAAGGGGCCTATGCTTTGTCCTTTACTGCCTGAGCAAGGATGATACATTTGAGGGTTAGGAATGACAGGCCAGGAAACCTGATAGAAAATTATTGGGCTTAGATGGACCCTGAAAGTTCCTCTACATCATTCCCCGCTCTCAGAAAGAACTTCTCTTTTCTCAGACAGATATTCATCTATTTGATTTTTCAAAAACTCTAGGGAAAGATATTTCATCACATCATATTATGATTATCATTGTTACAAGAATTTTATTTTCCTTAGAGACTCTACCAATATACACTCCTTCTAAGATGTAGAGCTTTTAAGCAGTAGGAAAGAACAGAAATGACTTATAATGATATGACAACATTGCTGAAGATGTTAAGTCCCAGAACTTCCTTAACTTTATGCTGTCTCCTCCAATGACTTACTTGACATTTTCTGAGTTATTCATAACTAAATAAAAAAAAAAAAGACATTGTGTTTTAGACTTGGTTGTTAAACTTATTTTTAAAATAATTTACTTAACTGGTTTCTATCTGTTGAATTAATAAGAATACCAGCTTTCCAGGAAGATCTCCTGGAGAATGATTTGTGGTCGTATTTCCTTGAGAATTGAAATGGGGTAATGCTGAACAAAGGAGTGATTGCTGTATGTACAGGTACCTGCTTTCCTCAAGACTTGTCAATGTAATGCCCAGGTTTCTTATGTTAGTTACTATGGCTGTGTAACAAATCACCCCACAGCTTAGTGGCTTATAACAGCAATATTTATTTACTATCCCTCCTGGTTTCTGTTGGTAAAGGATTTGGGTGTGGCTTGGCTGAGTGGTTCTGGGTCAGGGTCTCTGATGGGGTTGCAGTCAGATGTTGGCTGGCACGAGTCATTCGAAGGGTTGACCAGGACTGGCAGATGCATTTCCAAAGTGGCTCCCTCACGTGACTGGCTGGCTGGTGCTGGTTGTAGGTGGGAGGCTTCAGTTCCTCTCTATGTGGGCCTCTCTGTGGGGCTGCTTAAGTGTCCTTATGGCATTGTGGCTGGTGTCTATGGGAGAGAGATATCCAAGAATCCAAGGTAGAAGCTGCAACACCTCAACCTAGCCTCAGAAGTTATGCCCTGTCATTTCCACCAGATGCTATTGGTCCCACAGGAACACAAGGGCAAGGCTCACCAGGACCGTATTAGAGGCTGGCTACCACACCCTCCTGCCTTCTCTACCTGCAGTCATGACAACCATCAAATTTGCTGTGATTGTCATGACAGCTGTTTCTCTTCTCTTTCAGAATTAAAGTTCCTTCAGTGCCTATATGCTGTCATTTATTTTCTCTTTCTTTAGTGCATAGATTCTAAGAAGTCTTTTTTGATTCCTTTACATCCCTTCACTCTGGGCCTGGATTTAGTGACTGCATTTATTATTTGTTGCTGCAGAACGAACCACATAAAACCCTAATGGTTTAAATACCACAACAATTTGTCTGCTTATAATCATGTGGGTCAGCAATTTGGGCTGGGCTAGGTTGAGCGGTACTGTGGCCATCTGCCTTGCCTAGAGTCAGATAATCCAAGCCGTCCGACAGCTCGAATAGAACTAGATGGTCTAAGAGGACCTTACTCACATGTCTGGTGTTTGGCAGGTTATCAACTCCTTGATTCTTCTCCATGCGGCCTCTCCTGCAGCAGATTAGCTCATTCACATAGTGGTCTTAGGTTTGCAACCACATCTGGAAGAGGCAAGCCCCACAGTGTAAGCACATTTAAATTCTCTGCTTGCATTATTCTTGCCAATATTCCCTTGGCTGAGGGAAGTCACAGACCCAGAGTCAAGAGATTGAGAAATTGATGTCACTTCCTAATGGGAGGATTGGCTAAGTCACATTGCAAAGGGGAGTGACACAAGATGGGAGGAATTATGACCACCTGTGCTAACAGTCTGCCCAAGTGGATTTCCTCAGAGCTTTTGAGTGGTCTTTCTTTATCTGTATCAACCTCTAAGTTATAAGCTTCTTGAGGCAAGGGCCACTGCTGGTTTACATTTTTCTGTATATTTAGCACTTTCTCCATGGCTACATAAATATTTGTTGAATTGAATTGAATATAAAAACACCTTCAGGGAGAAGAGATTGTAGAGGAAGCAAGTGGAGAATAAAATTGAAAAACTCATACTCTGTTGACAATTTTGACTGGATTATTAGTTATTTAAATAACTGCTCCATCCAAGCAAGCAGTATCATTTGATTGTTAAAAATTAGGTTAATGGTTGTTTGCCTGAACTGAATAGTTTTTGGTCAGAAAGACTGGATAAATTGTGAGTGTGTAGACAAAATAAAATAATACAGTGTGCTGATCAACATCAGTTCAGCAATACTTTTTTATTGCAGGTTCACAGTAAATGCTCAATAAAGCCCAGCTGTGATGTTTCTTGCCTAATAATCACGGGAATGTACCTGTTGCCAACTTTGCCTAAAGTTAACAAAAGTCAAGTTGCCCAAAGTAACTAAGGTAATTTGCTAAGATTACTGTTGATAGGTTCCAAAAGTGTATTGGGTGATTAAATTCCTCATTGCTACCAATTAATTAGTAAAGCAACAAGCATTAACTTATTACTGGCAATATCACCTTTACTTTTGGTATTCAATCTAGGGTTAATAATATTTTTTCATCTGTAGCAGTGATTTTCAATTTGAGACTATGTAAATATTAAAAATATTTTTGATAAGGCTGTACAGATAATCTAAAGTTCCCAGTTTTCTTTGATATTGACTAGAATTTTATTGACTAGAATTCAATGTGTCAATTCTGATTATTTCATCTTGATCAAAGTTATAGAATATCTGACTAATGGAAAAAAGAACAGCAGATTGATGTATGTACATTGTAGCTTATTAAGTAGATCAACTTTTTCATAGCATCAGGCCCATTAAGAAATAGTAAGAGGAGTTTGCTGGTGAAAGTTGGGGGACTGAAGACTGTGCTAAGTGCCTTAATATATGGAGTGGTCAATATAGCTATCAAAACTAAGTCTCATGAGAATCACGCAAATTAAGATAGTTGTAATAGATAGAGATGGATGTACTCATTATCTATTGCTCGGTAAAAATGTTATCCTAAAATATAGTGCCTTAAAAAGACAATAATCACTTACTATCTTCCATGATTTCTGTGAGTCAGAGATTCAGACAGGGCATGATGAGATGACTTGTCTCTGCTCCTTAGTGTCTGAGGCCTCAGCTGGAAGAATTGACAGTGGAGGCTTGAATAATCTGAAGGCTTATTCACTCACATGGTTGATGCCAGGGGACCTCCTTGGGCTTGCTGGTCAGAACACCTGTACACAGCCTCTTCATGTAGCCTGGGCTTCCTCACAAAATGGTGGTTGGATTCCAAGGACAAGGTGAGCAAGAAAAAGAGATAGAAGGAGAGGGGGAAAGAGAGAGAAAGAAAAAGAGAAGGGCAAAAGGAGAAGAGAAAGAGAGAGAAAGACAGGGAAGGAGGGAAAGAGAGAGAGGAGAAAGCTCTATTGCTGTTTATAACCTACCTTTGGAAGTCACGTATTATTTCTGCACATTCTATTCCTATAGGCATTCACAAAGTCCAGCCCAGTTTCTAGAGGGAAGGAAATAGAATTAATCCTTTGATGGAGAGTGACAAAGTGCTGGAAGTGTATGTGGAAGTAGAAATACTACTGTGGCCAATTTTGGACAATATAATCTGCTACCATGGAGCAGGAGTAATCATGGTCACATTGTGTTTTAGACTTGCTAGGATTTTTAAAATAATAATATGGAATTTTTTGACTTGTGGTTTGAATAATGAATACTATTATTGGTGGTGTGGGACAGAGCCCAGAATGTTCACTCTAGAAGGGTGATATTAATTGGAATATCTTTCAGAGAATTCAGAAATAAGAGAAATAATTGTTTTGTTATATTTGTGGTGTATTTTTATTGCATCTGACAAAAACTGAACTCAAACTGGTTTCATCAAAAAAGAGAATTTATTAACTTATGTAACTGAAAACTTTAGGGGATAATGCTGGCTGAGAGTACAACTGGATAAAGCCCTCGAATGATATTTTCAGGAATCGGTGCCTCTCCATCTCTTAGCTTTTTTTGTTTGTTTGTTTTGAATTTTTATTTCTCAGACAATCTTGGAAAAAGAAGCCTGCAGTGATTCTAGGCTTATATTTTATCAGCTTAGCAGCTCCTATTAAAATAAAGAGTCTCTTTTCTGATAATTTCAGCAATTGTATAGAGTACTGAGACTCTTTGGGTTGGACTCTGAAAAAATGATTCTGAATATACCAATCTTTTTAAAAAAAATTTTTATAGATACATAATAATTGTACATGTTCATGGAGTACATGTTATATTTTGATACATGCATATAATGTATAATGATCAAATCAGGGTAATTGGGACATGATTCACCTGAAACATTTATCATTGCTTTATGTATGGGAACATTTGAAAACTTCTAGCTATTCTGAAATATAATAAATTATTGTTAACTATAGTTACCAATCTTTGAGTGGTTATGACTCTGATTAGCAAAACTTGAACTTGAATCACGAACAGAGCTAGAGATTAGGGTTGGCTGAATTGAGAGGCATAGTCTACCTTGGACTGCTGGGCATAACTGGTACATGAAGAGAGGGCCTTTCACAGGAACAGTAGGAATACAATACTGGTGTCAGCACTGGATACTCATGGAAAGAACACTTTCTGGCTATGAAAGGGGGTGGCTTTAGAGTTCATCAAGAAAAAACTGAAATACTTAAGGATCAATGCTACAGGGAGGAACTTGAGAGCTGATGTTTTTTTAGTGATTTAATGAGTTCTGTATTAATCTGATTTTATTATGTATTTATTTGACAGAGTTATTGAACGTCTAATATGTGCCAGGAATGGAATTTTATATGTTTAGTTAGGATTTCAGCTTGGGTCTAAGTGAGAATCAGACTTGCCTGAGCAGGTCTGGCAGATGTGTAAGGTGAGGCTACTAGAACCAATTGCATGAGGACCTCAGAGCCTCTAGGGAGGTTTCATGCTGAGAGAAGGTAAGTTTGAAGGAAGGTGAAAGTCTTTTATGTTGGAGAGAGGCAAGTGTAGCATGGTGTCTCTCATTCAGATCGAATCCTCAGCCTTGCTCCTCTTGATTTGTATATGAGCCCCAAGAAAAGCAGTAGGATAAGATGTTAGTATTGCAGAAGCTGTAAGACAAATAGCACTGCACTGCAACCTTCTCCACTAGAGAGAAATCCAAAGGAGAGAGAAACATTCTTTTGCTTTGCTGCTGAATAACTGGGTAGCTTTCATATATTGTGAACTGCAGTGTCTGGGCTATGTCAGGAAACAATAGCTCCCAGGAAACTCCTAGCAGACATAAGTCCAGGCTAAAGGGAAAATATTTATTTATGAGTTTGTAGCTGATATTCTTGGGGTACTCCCAGGAATACCTGGGATCACATTTTAGAGCAGAAAAGTGAAGATCAGAACTGTAAAGTGTGGATTTTTATAAATAAGGGGGCATTTACGTTACATATAGTTTGATGTAGTTCAATTATTTTCAGTTCTATTGGGATATACTGTTTGTTCTTCATCAATGCAAGGGGCTGTGAAGTCACCAGAATTAAGAAGACTTAATTTTAAAAAGTCTGAATTTTAGGCTGATTCATTAAAAACCGTACAACATCCAGGGGTATGTTAGAAGTGGGCACCATTATTTTTCAAATATACTGATTATGTAATCTACAATTTAAAAGAAGATGACCATAATTTTCTAATGGATTTTTAGGATGTTATGTCAGAGATGTCTGGCCTTGTAAAGGATCCCACACAAAAGATGATCAAATGCACTTCTCTCTGAACTGCTCTATTCTCAGATGCATTAAGGAAACTAAGGAAGCTTAATTAGCATTATTCTAGGCCAGAAGATATAAAAGAATAAAATGTCGAGATTACAGAATAGTGGGCTGTAATAAAAGTATGTTTAAAGTGTACATAAAGGAAAAAATGAGAACAGGCAAGTTCACAGAGGAAGACATTTGAATTTGGCTTTGAAAGATGAGTTGCAGATTCACTTGATTGCAATTATAATGCAGAGAGACTATTAAAGATGGAGGAAACAGCAATGCAAACACATCAATAATCCCATGTTTAGGTCTGGAGTACAAAATGTTGGAGGTAGGCAAGGACGGTGTGTAGAGGACCTTTTACGCCTTGCTTGTGAGTTTAAACTTTATCTTGTGAGACATTAGGAGCCATGAAAAGATTTAAATAGAAGAGTGACATAATTTGCTCTTTATCTCAGAAAGATTACTTTGACATCATTTTAGGAGACTGGAGATGGTCAAGATGAGGAGAAAGAGACTAACTAGTTAAGGCTGTCATTCATAAGCCAGGTTAGAAAGGTCAAACTCCAAGCAAGACATGGTATAGACCTTGGTCTGGGCAGTGATGGGGAGCTGGGAGTGAATTTTTGAGAAAAGCTAATCTCTTGTGTATTCATCAAGCAAATCAGATAAGACACTATACTTTTATTCACCTAGTTTTTATTATAAATACTTTAACATAGTTTTATGCTTTAGATGGTTGGATGTGTTGTTTCAAAGGACTATTAAGGGGAAGTGTACAGATATACATACAAGTAGCAGTACTTTCTATTTGGGGTTTACTCTGAGTTTATTTCAAATTTCATAAAGGGGGAGAGAATGAATGTGAAAAAGGAAATTAATAATCTACTGTATTTTAATATAGCATGGTTTTTATTTGAGTATGCCAGGAAGATATGGAATAATTGCCAATCTGATTAACTTTTGAAGAGATTGAATGAAAGGGTTCAAATAGGCTGTTTTTGTCAGAATTTATGTAAACATCAAGATTCTTAAGGTTGTTTTATTTTACAACTAGGGCTAAATTTTTTTTTTTTTTTTGGTTTGTCTACTTTCCAAGTGCTTATCATTTTTTCTTTCTTTTATTTTTTCTTATTTCAGCTTATTATGGGGGTACGAAAGTTCAGGTTATATATGTTGCCCATGCCCCCCCATCCCCCTGAGTCTGAGCTTCAAGCGTGTCCATTCCCCAGACAGTGCACATCGCACTCATCATGTAGGTATACACTCATCCCCTCCCCCCACTCCATCCCCCCGAGTCAGAATTTCAAGCCTGTCTATTCCCCGGACAGTGGCATCTCTTTTGTTCTCCTGGAGAGAGTTGGATCCCATTCTATTAAGTGAAGTATCCCAAGAATGAAAAAGTAAGCACCACATGTACTCACCAGCAAATTGGTTTCCCTGATCATCACCTAAGTGCACATTTGGGAATAACACCAATTGGGTATCCGACAGAGGTGGGGGGTGGGGGGAGGGGATGGGTGTATACCTAGGGCTAAATTTTTAATAACAAAATATGATTCAAAACACAGACACTCAAAAAATTTTGGAATAAGTGACATGTCACATGGGAAAGCTAAACTGTGACTTCCTTAGCTCTGTATGGTGACCTTCTTAGCTCCGTCTTTATGGTGTTTCTACCTCTGGATCAATCAAGTTCTTCAACTGAAAGTTGAGTTCAACCTTAGGTTCTAGAGACAGTCCTGTTCCTGGTGTAGGAAAGTTAAGGGGCCTTAGGAGGATAGCTAATAGTGAGTATTTGGAAAGATTTTACTCTGATCTAATGTCCTTGATTTATCAATTAGAATTTTGAGACCAAGCCCTACCATATATCTCAGTTTCAGTAACATATTTTAATCTTTGTCCTATGTCTTAACTCCTGCTTTTATAATTGATCTAGTATTCATGTCCTTGAGATTATTACTCTTACTTTATATTTACCTAGAACTGAAGTCCTCAAACTCTAGGGCCATGCTATATGCTCCTGGGACCCTCAGGCCATCCAACTATCTTTCTCTCTGCATCACCTGCCTTCAGATGTCACCCTATTCTGCATGCTGCTTACTGGGAGATTCACTCATATTCCATAGTGGTAGTTGGATCTTATTGCTGGTTCTTAGTCTCTCTTAATTTGCACTGTCCATTTGCAAACTGTTCTTTGGTTTCAAAAACAGACCACAATCTCCTATATTTATGCTAGGATAATGATTTTCAAACAGTTTTCCCCAGAATCTGTGGAGATGGTTCAAGTCATCTATGCTTATATTTAATAAAAAATTTTACTTAAAAATATTTTTAATTGTTATGAGCCCATCCCAAAGTGTTAACCTATGGTAGTAGAGCATGGATTCTGAAATAAAGCTGCTGGGGTTTGTGTCCCAGCTCCAACATAACCCACTTGAGTGGCCTTAGGGAAGTGGATTAACTTCTCAATGTTTTTGTTTCTTAATTTATGAAATAGGTGCAATTACAGTAATTATTTTAAGGTAAAATGAGATTTCTGTTTGCATCACAGTGCTTGAAACATTGCATAGCAAATATTGGTAGTTGCCCAACTCATAGCCACTGTCACATTTTCCTTGCAAAGAGAACCCAGTTTTATTGTGGTTGGAATATATTCAACCCTAGCTAAGTTAGAATTTGGCTAAGCTATGATCCCATTCCCTTTCTCCAGTGAGGGGTCTAGGGTTGAGTGTGTGAACAGTGAACATAAGGAAAAGTCTTCTTTTGAGATGTTTTTGGGAAAGATGTTACTCCCTAATAAAATGGGAGGAAGAAGGTCCTTTCTTGCTTTGCCCTTTTTCCTTTCTTTCTGCTTGAGACTCTGTCATGGGAGAAATTGTCAAGTGGAGCTGCAGCAGCCATCTTGCAATCTTGAAGTAACAAAATGGAGAATGAAAGTCAATGTGTCGAGGATAGTAAAATAAAAAAAATGGGAAGAACCTTTGTCCATGATGTCATTGTTGAGACACTGAGCCAACTTAAGACAGCCAATTAGAGACTTTTAATTAAATTTTCTAGTTGTTATAGCTTAAACCAGGGGTTGGCAAGCTATGACCTGTGGGCCAAATCAGGCCCTCTGACTTTTTTTTTTTTTTTAAGTAAAGTTTCGTTGGAATATAGCCACATCCAATCATTTACATATCATCTATGGCTGCTTTCATGCTACAATGGCAGAGTTATGCCATGGCAACAGAGACTGTATGGCTCACAATGCTTACAATATTATTTGGCCTTTTACAGAAAAAGTTTGCTGACCCCTGGCAAATTAAATAACTGTTAATTAAATTGTTTTACTTGAGATTGAAAGCATCCTAATAGATATGTTAAAAAATTTCAATAAATATTAGCTATTAGCATTTCAGTAAAAACCTGTGCAATAGAGTTATTTTCTTTTTTTCCCACTGTTCTACATAAATCTCCTTTCATCTCCTCTTACTTGAAGAGTATCCTGAGATGGCAAGAAAAATACATTGTAGTAAACAAATAACGTTATTCCCACTTAGCATACATTCATTAGTGGGAATTAAGGTTTTTATTTACACCATAGAACTAGACCAAAAAAATCAGAAATCAATTATACCCTATGGCTATACCTGTCATACATACCTCTGATTTCAAAATGAATGTTCATCAAAAATACTTTCATTTTCTTTATTCCAAAAATTTTATAATGTATAACATTTTAATATTTTACAAGGAAATACTATGTATAATAACTTATACATACATTTAAAAATAGCTGTCTATTTTACATAGACATCAAGCAAGATTTCGTTTGGAAAAAAATGAAATAATTTTATTTCTCAAAATAAAGTTGAAAACCATGGATGTAGAAAATTTTTTTTTAATCAGCTGTTTAACTTAGAAATGAGGCCCCCATTCTTAAGATCTTTAGTTAGTGCTGGAGCTTTTTCACCTACTTTAGATTGATTGAAGCGCTTTACAAGTTACTCAAGAGAAGGACAGCTATCATTCTGGTTATCTACCTTTTGTATTTGTAACAGGGGAGTTATGAATGGTCAAGTTATCTCTGCCACTAACTGCTGAGGGATCACAGTCAAGTCCTTTTAGCTCTCCATGCCTTGGTTTCCTATGGCAATATCTTGGCAGGGGGGTGTGAGGATTAGAAGACATTTGTCTCTTGGTAAACACTTATTGTCTCATTTCATGGTAGATTTGACGTGATAGCTGAATTATGACATATAGCACATGTAGAGGTTCTGGTAATTATAACTACTAGATTGAAGATGGTGCAGTCAAATTGTCCTTACTGTTTTCAAAGCCTAAATTGTTGAGTCAATCACAGGACAAGGACATTATAAAATGAGTAGATGATTGGTCAAAAGTAGCATATGTTCCTATCCTAGGTATTTTACAAGGCCCTTGATTGTGTATGACAAAAGCCAAACAAGCGCAAAACTCAAATTTGCTTTAGAAACACAGAAATTCAATGAGAGATGAACTGGAAAGGCTAGGGTGCAGATCTGTGAGAGCTCTCTGGCACGGTTAAATGCAGGGGTCAAATAATGATTTTATAATCTCTTTCTCTCTTTCCTTCCCTCTCTTGACAGTCTCTTTCCATTCCTTGCTTGACTTATCTCTGTAGTAGCTTCATTTTTAGCCAATTGTTTTTTTTCCTATGATGACATGTGTTAAATCCAGAATAACATCCCATCTATTATGTCTAGCAATTCCTACAAAAGTCCCAGGTATCATCCTCCTCCTCCTCCTGTTGCTGTGGACCAGGGGACCTAGTTTACATGCCATTCCTCAGAACTAGTTGTTAGGTCTGCCCCAACCAATTCTCATACTGAGAATAGGCCAAGGCTGACTTTCCAAAAGGAAGAGTTAGCTTCTGTTACTAGAAGTTGGAATGCTAGGAAGATATCCAACTGTCACTTCCTAAGTGCGTGATCTTGGGCAAGTTCTTGATCTTTTTGAACCTTAGCTTCATCACCTCCTATTGATAGGAATAATTATCCAGAAGTTTAGGTTGATAATTAAATGGCTTATGGTATTAAAGAGCTTCCCAGAGTAGCTGGCATATAGTAGGTTCCCTTACTGCATCTAATACTTTTCCTGTTTTCAGTAGCATGGAATTAAGATTTGTGAGGAAGCCAAGTATAAAACAGGAGCTGCTTTGAAATTCCTACCATGATGTCACTTTCCTTTTGATCTCAAACATTTATAAACAGAAATCATGAACATCTGTATATAATATTTCCTGTAGGTCTAGGGTACTTTATACAGTAAGCAGACATATCCTAGGGACAAGAGGGATAATTTAGCTTTTATGTTCTTTTAGGAGTTTGCAGTACTCAAGTAACTCCATTTACCTACCTGGTGGAAGATGTCTAACCCTAACTGCCCATGTCAAAAATGTCATCAGGGACAGAAATGCCTGAAGGAGCTCACTATCTGTCACCTCCCAGAGAATATTAGCCACCCCAGGCATAGGAGTCAAGAGAACTGTGGGGCTATCAATCAATGTGTTAATTGGCAATCTGCTACTCTCCTGTTTTGTCCTGTTAATGTGAAGACAAAAGCTGTGGTAATATTGACACAACCCAAGGAATGTGCAACAATTTGAATGTGTTGTTTGTCAGAATGAAGCTATGGTTATGTACCCTTACAAGTGCTAAAAGCAATTAGTTGTAAATGATCTTGACTATCAAAGAAATGCATGGGGAGGCAGGTTGTGTGGTATCCTTTTAATTCTTGATTGATTTTTGCTGTAGGTTGTTTTTGTAATTTTTCTAATAACAAACACTGTGTGACAATAGCTTTTCTTCTAGCATGTATTGTGATCTTAGTTTCTTGGTCCTGACATAATTCATTAGTGGCTGAATTACAAGCCTGGATAAAAACACAGAGCTGGTCAAGTCCCATTACAATGAAAACCTTTGTTTAACAAAATGATTCCAAAGTCTCTTCTGCGGAATAATTAATTCAGGCAGCATGGAATAAAACATTTTGGTACCATAAAGTATTTGGAGATTCTCTTCAAATTCTTCTTAAGTAATTAGGAAATCATTCATTGCTTATTCAACAATTTAAAAATAGCTACTGTGTCTACTGCTTGACACTGGATTTGTAGCAGTGGACAAAACAAAATCCCTTCTCTCAGAGAGAACACATTCTATTGGATGGCAAAGAAAATTGTATTAGTTTGCTCAGGTTGCCATAACGAAATACCACAAACTGGGTGGGTTAAACAACAGAAATTTATTTTCTCTCAGTTCTGGAGGCTGGAAATACAAAATCGAGGTGTTGACAGGTTTGGTTCTCCCGAGGCCTCTCTCCTTAATGTGCAGATGGCCACCTGCTCACTGTGTCCTCACATGGTCTCTTCTCTGTGTGCGCACCCTGCTATCTTTCTGTATGTCCAGATTTCCTCTTAGAAGGACACAGTCTGATTGGATTAGGGCCCACCCTAACAACTTCATTGTAACTTAATGTACCTCACATTCTGAGGTACTGGGGGTTAGGGCTTCAACATATGAATTTTTGGGGGACATAACTCATCTCATAACAATGTAAATTAAACCAATGCATATGTATTATTTAAGGTGGTACCCTGATACTGTAAAGAAAAATAAAGCAGTTTAAATGATTAGGTGGAAGTGGGAGGCAGCACTGTTTTAAAAAGGATGGTCAGAGAAGGCCTTTCTGTTGAAATAGCATTTGAACAGAGAAATGAAGAGAAGGAATAAGGCATAGGAATATCTGGGGGAAGAGTGTTTTAGGCAGAGAGCATGGTGCTCAGTGTAGCAGAGAAAGAGCCCAGAGGCTAGCATGGCTGGAGTGGAGAGTGTGAAGGGCAGAGGTAAGATCAGAGAGGTGGCCGGGGTTCATCACCAAAGGTCTAAGAGGCCTGCTAGGAAAGTGTGACCATCTGCCGGAGATAATAGATTCCTAAACCCACAATCAAAGTTCAGTGTGATATATGCTAGTAGGGCTGTGGAGGGTGTTGTGGACCGGATTGGCTACATAATTTGTGGGGCCCAGTGCAAAATGCAAATATGGGACATCTTGTTCTAATGTCAATATGGTGACAGCAGGGTATTAAACCAAGTGCAGGGACATTCTGATCTCAGGCTCTGTGCAATTGCACAGGTCACATGTCCTGGCTGTGGAAATATAAGAGAGAAAAAAATGGCTCTACACAGATGCTTCTTCAAAGGTAAAATGCAAGGTCAGAAGCTATGTAGTTTTAGGAAAGTGTATTTCTGGGGTTTGGATTTGAAGTTCCCAGTTAAAATCCCAGCTTCTTTGCTTTCTACCAGTGGGACCTGGGGCAAGTTATGTAACCTGACTGGTCTCAAATTTCTCATTTATAAAATGAGATAATGGACCTTATCTTACAAGGTTTGGTTTTGGTCCAATTTACCCAAATAATGGTGAAAATATTTGGTAAACTATAGGATTCTGCGATGTCTGTTTTGTGTTCTATAACAGGAGACCTGAGACTGGGTAATTTATAAAGAAGAGAGATTCATTTAGCTCACCGTTCTGCTGGGAGGTTTAAGGGGCATGGCACTGGCATCTGCTTAGCTTCTGGTGAGAGCCATGTGCTGGGTCAAAGCATGACAGAGAAGGTCAAAGGGGTAGCGGACACATGTGAAGAGGGACCAGACCCAAGGTACATTCTGGCTTTATAACAACCCACTCTCGAGGGAACTAATCCCAGCCTAACCAGAGGGCAAACTCACTCACTGCTGCTAGAACAGCACCAAGCCATTCATGAGGGACGCCCCCCACCCATGACCCAAACACCTCCCACTAGACCCCAACTCCCAACATCACCACATTGGGGATCAAATTTCCACATGAGTTTTGGTGGGGAAAAGCACACCCTATCCAAACCATAACAGAAAAATGATCATTTAGTAATATATTTAAATGGCTTCTCCTTTATGTTCTGTTTTGACATCTCTTCCTTCCTGTAATTCCTGAGCAAGGAAAATGTTTTGTGAATTAATGGTGATGATTTACAATGGAAATAAAGATTATTCACCTCTTTCTTATGCAGGAAATCAGTCTCATTATGTGATACATTTTATTATGGGCAAGAAGCCCAGCATCAGATTGAATGTTTGCATTATCCCATGACATAACCGGATTGTATATCAATGGTCTTTATTTCCCTGCAGTAATTATTTCATAAAATAGACCAATTCTCAGTGAGCCTGTGGTCTTGGCCTCATCCCTCTTGCTTCTTCCCAGTTTAGACAGTCATTTTTCTGCCTTTCTTGCCCAGCTCTCTCCCCAAAGAGCAGCTGTATTTGTGTGTCTCATCCTGAGAGGGCAGGCAACTGGCTGCTATCAAAGTCACTCTGTGGCCTGGCCAGTAGGGAGCCATGAAGGGCCATCTGTTTGCCTCTGCTGCAGAAATTGAGTGTCACCTCTGCAGTACACTTGTTTAGAGAAGGATCATAGAGTTATTCTTAACTAAGTGTATTGTTTGCCAAAGAAAGGGACGTAGTTTCAAGCAGTAAATAAGGAGGAAGATGTAACCCATGTTGGGAGGCTTGCATATTTAGCTGCATGGAAATAGTTTTCCTATAATCAAGTGAGTGATGACAGCAGGCACATTGGGAATATATCTCCTATTGAATACTATCACAAACATACAAAAATAAATGACAAGAATGCCTGACTT
This sequence comes from Eulemur rufifrons, assembly GCF_041146395.1. Lineage (NCBI taxonomy): Eukaryota > Metazoa > Chordata > Mammalia > Primates > Lemuridae > Eulemur > Eulemur rufifrons. The sequence goes on from NC_090989.1 coordinate 243,747,103, forward strand.
GTTGGATGAAAATTTTAAAAAATTATTTTTAAAGGCTATACTAATTGTTTCAACTCTCAGTATCCCTTTGTAGCATCATCCTGACCCTATTTATCATTCCTGAGGCTGCAATTGCAAGTGTCAGGAATGAAAAAGCATGGGCTTTGGCCCCAGACAGGTTTACATTCACATCCTCACTTGTTTCCTTTGCTACCTGTGTTTACATGGGCTGGTCAAAACCTTTGGGGATTGTTTTCTCGTCTGTAAAATGGGCATCATTATACCTATTTCAAAGTGGTGTTGGAAAATTTAAAGGCAGTCTAATGATTATCACAGGATGGACTTGAATATAGATGATCAATAATCATTACCTATTTTACATAGCTACTGTTATACTTAGCTACTGTTAAGGTGATTGCTTTTCATTATTCTTCCCTGTACATGAGTACAGGAAACTCATTACAAGAAATATAGGCATCTAAGTAACCATACAGTCTTGAGAGTGGTGGACAATTTTGCTCAAGTTAGCTATTACTTGAATTCAACTCAATACAAATTTATTAAGTATTGATTATGACAAAATCATTGTGCCTGAAGCTGGAGGTACAAAGATGAACCCTAAATCCAAAAGTTGGTGGAATGGTCAAGATATACAGTTACTGAGCTATTGAGCAGTTCCTGTTCAACTGGGCAACACTTCATTCTTCTATAAAATCTTCTTTGAATCCTCTCTGCAGGAGATGTTGATATTTTAGTTAGTCCTATTTCCTGGTTATAGCTGTACTGAAAAATATTTCATAACGAGTAGGATTAAAAATTTTTTCATGTGATTTTCTTTTTGGAAGCTAGGTCTCTCTGGTTGAGCACTCATTTAAAAAATGTATCACATAATCTTATCTAAATTTGAGATATCTCTTTCTTGATACTATTTCTAAATGAAAGTATGAGAGTATTGAACCTAGTCTGGAGCTATACGAGGAGATGATCCACAGCAGGTGTGAACAAAAATGAGGAAAACCAAAGAGATGAGACTGTAAAATGTCAAGAAATGAGGAGAGCACAAAAGGAGCAGCTTGGTAAAGAGAAAATGATGCAAAAACTGGAGAAATATATAAGGGAAAAATGAAAGGCAGAAGGAATTTAAGTAAAGAGAAAAGCAAGTGAAAAAGGGAATTTATGTCAGAATATATGGTCGTGTCATAAGATCTTTGTCTTACTTTTGATTTAAAAGGGGTTTTTGCTGCTTGAAAATATATTTTTAATCCATGACATTTGTCCCTTACCTATATCTCTTAGAATATTTGAGAATCCTGGTCACTGATCTATAAATCTATAGGGTCAAAAATTTTATGAAATTCTTGCTACTTTTATAGACCTGCTGCTTAATTGAATGTAATATCAGCAGAAGCCACTAACTGAACACAGCCATTCACAAAACAGTTTCGTCTTCCAGTGGGGCAGAATTAAAATTTTTATTTAATTCTGTTTAAATGAGAACACCAGGACTCACTGCCGCTACAGTCAATAGATTGTGAGATTGTTTTAATAACAAAATACTTTCTAGTTCTCTTTATAAACAGTGGGCTCTCGTTCTTGAAACTCTAAGCACTCACTGATATTTAAATTATAAACACAATGGGAGGACTGGAGACAATTTTTCTCAGCATAGAGATTACTCTGATTTCTCACCTCATTTCTTAAAGTCACATTTGGAGGTTTCATTTCCAGGCATAGATTCCACACTAAAGGGCAACACATAGTCGTTCTGACCACAGTGGAATTCTTTTGTATGCAGTTTGCTCCATCTTTAATTTTTTTAAAGAACAAAATTCTAGAAAATTTTCCAGGAACTTTTTAAGAGAGTTATCTTACTTTCTAGCATTGTGTGGTATTTACATTTTTTATAAGCCTACTATGGCTCTGCACAGAAATCTTCAGTGACTCAAAGAATGGGGTTACTTTTAGAATGAGTTTATCAATAAAATAACTGCAAAATAAGTTTCCTTTCAGAGTTTTGAAATGACAGCAACATCTCATTTTTTGTGAACATGTCTGACTGGTTAAAAACAAATTAAAAAATGATTTTGTTTGCCTTCAAGATATTTTTGTGAGAATATTTTTATTTTTATTAATAAAAACCCAAAGTTAGAATACCAGTAATGCTTATTCTCCCATCATTATTTGTGATTATTTTCCTCTGGAAAATTCATATGATAAAGACTAAATTTCTCTTTCTTCTCCCTAGAATACCTGCTTTCCTTGATATTAATCTGATCATAAACAAAGCTATGAGGCATACTAAATCTTATTTCTCCATACCAAAAATACAACATAGAAAATAACCAAGAGACCCCCAAATCAAATTTTGCTTTGACATCCTAGGAGAAACATTAGAGTCAAGTGTGCAGGTCTCTAGTAGTTCTTTTAAGTGTCCTAAAGAATCATTTGATACTTTTTGTTCATCACTATTGGAAAAGAAAAGATAGGAAAAAAATTCCTAAGCCAATAGGAAACTCTTAGAAGTCAAGTATTATTATTGTAGCATTATTATCAACTTGAGTCATTATAGTAGCAATAGTTGAAATTGTTTAAAATCAGAGAGGAGAATTTAAGGCCAACATTACAAAAAGTATTTTGTTGGGGCTCTCAATCAAGGCTTTTCATATGGAAGATGTATGTTATATAAAATATATTGCTAAATATTGATTTCTTAGTTTTGGTACAATAGTTCATAAAAGATCTGTCCCCATATATATTATTAAAAAAAAAGTTAATTGGCTCCTAAAAAAATAACAGATTTTGTTTGGTAGTCTTCTCTTAAGTTTGAATATCAATATCCCAATTACACTAAAAATCTTCATGGATGAATTCCATGAACAAAGACTGCTCTTTACAATGAGGATTCTAAATCAACTCTCTAATTTAAAGACTTCTCCAGGTTCAAACTCTGATCGGATTATGTAGTGGAGAATTGAATGTGGACTCCTTGATTTCCAGTCTTTCTTTGTCTATTCTACTTTACTTGGTTGTATTACATTCCTAATTTCCCCCAAATCTTAGGGAAGCCAGAGGAAATGATACAAGTTAGGGAAGAAACATGCAAATATCTCATATGGAGTTCATAGAATGGATCCAATAATTAGAGGACAGTTTTTATTTAAAATCAGTTCAGCTCCAAAAAAGTGGTGTAAGCTGAAAAGGGAAGGGCCTTTGCATATGAGACACATTTATTTTGACTTGTTGGTCGTGAGTCATTTCCCTTAGTTGGTCCAGATGTAGTTGTTTGTTTCTCACAGGTTATTCTGCTATGGAATTGGTTGGTGCCCTTGTAAATATTGCTCAGATTCTTGGCTGGGGGAGATTATTGCTTCTCTACAAGGTCTCTTTACTGGTAGCAGTCTGTGGCTACCACAGTGATTTTTCTTTAACTGCCTTATCATTGGATTTTGGAATGCGGCTCTGGGTACTTGATTCCCAGACCTACCTGTCTCTTGCCTGGGTGCTTGTGTCTTCTTTAATATTGCTTATCTGTTTAAGTACACAACCTTACCTTAAACTCTGACACAGTTATGTTCTGATTTCTGGCCTTTTTTTGGACTTTATCCTTCTCTCCATATGTAAGTCACCTAGCTCTTGAGCACCTGGGTTCTACCTTGACTTATAACTTCCAGAAATCATTCCCCTCTGATAATATCTGACCCAGACTCTAGCTCTAAGTTTCTGTTCCTCACTTTGTCTCTGAGATCTACTTGCTTCCCACATTTTCAGAATAAATATTTATATAAACCTATGGAAAGAGCTTCTGAATTCCATACCAACACTGCTTCTCTCCTTATTCAGAAGTCCTAAACAAATATTTCTTTATCTTGAAGCTGGTCCAAGTCTGACTGTCAATACAATAATGCTTATTATACAAAATAAGGGTCCTGAAGGGTAAATGCTTGGGTTTGATCCTTGAGCCTTCTGTTTTTTCTCTGATAATTAATAAAACTTTGCTTTAGACATAGTGGGTGTGAATTGCTTTGAGTCTGAAGAAAAGTTTATAAATTTCTGAAAAAATTGGTTTTATAATTGTGTACGGTAGTAATACTGCTGTGCAAAAACAGTGCCAACCAAAAAGCCTAGCTTTGAAGGAAAGCCTCATAGTTGAGTTACGAGACAGATGGGGAGCAGCAAAATAGATATGGATCCATAAGCCCCGTAGGAAAAACAACTTTAATCAGGGCCTGACACGTTTGGTGATTGTAACAAAGTCTCCTGGTATGTGTAAGCTCTGGATCAAATAGCACCAATTGGCTATTGACAAGCATTCCATTAGTGCAAAACTGGGTGAAAGACTGGCTATTGCCCTGCACAGACCCTAATAATGAGAAATGAGAAATGAGGTTCTTATAAAAGAAAGAGACTTGGTTTGTTTTGAAAAAACGTATGTGCACTGGCCCAGGTGATACCTCTGGTGGACTGAGATTCCTCTAGGCTCAGCCTTCAGACACTGCAATGGTATTCAGTGCTATCTTTCCAAGCTTTTTCAAGTGACAGTCCTCTTTGACTCCTTAAATTGATTCCATGGTTCTGAATACCAGTAGCTAATGCTGGCAGCCTGACCCAGGAGCGGGGAGCATCGTCCCTCCCTAAGAATCCCTCAAATGGATTTTACAAGGGAGTGGTGCATACTATGCTTCTAGGTGCAGTGAAGCATGTTTCTAGCACTTTTCACAGATCATAAATTAATTTGAAATGAAATTCTCTCCTCCCACAAAACATAATACCAGAGAAGGACTGTCATCATGGTTTTTCTGTAGCATAGTGCCTGAGGGGGGAAAAGTCATTTTCTCCTGCATTTGTTGACTGGACACGTGATAAGTGCCAAGTGCTAGGCTGCCACAAATGCATGGCATGTGTGTCCAATTCAAAATAATTTACAGTTTGGAGTAGATTCTCCACACCTTCAGTCCTGAACCTGAAAGACTGGAAAGAGCTGTGCATAGTCTGCTCAAAAGATAGGTATTATATAAAGCTGCAAACTGATGTGTGAGGGAGCCCAAATGTTCTGTCTTCACTGTTTCTGTTTTGCAAATATAAGTGATTATTCTTGATAGTTATCTGGAAAAGATAAGAGTAGCTAGTAGAACACACAGTCCTATTTTACAATTATGTGTGGATATTTGGTAAACAATAAAATAATGCAATATCCTCTTTAGTAATGCTGCAAGGTAGGAAGCATGAAACCAATTTTGTTTATCAGAACTTAAAAATCAGAGCATTTCTTTCACTTGTATGTAGCACCTGCTCTCTCATATACAACAAACTTTTACTAAATTGATTATGTTAAACCTGGTTGATATCAATAGTTTAGTTTTTTTTCTTTTGCCTTAGTTTATAGTAGGACCCATAGAAAAACATGTTTGATTAGTTGTACTATGCTCGAAAGTGATTATGTGTCAAAGAGAATAGGTTTTCTTTCTTTTTTTTTTATTTCAGCTTATCATGGGGGTACAAAAGTTCAGGTTATATACATTGCCCATGCCCCCCCATCTCCCCGAGTCAGAGCTTCAAGCGTGTCCATTCCCCAGACAGTGCGCATCGCACTCATCATGTAGGTAGACACCCATCCCCTCCCCCCACCGCCACCTCTGTCTGATACCCAATTGGTGTTATTCCCAAATGTGCACTTAGGTGATGATCAGGGAAACCAATTTGCTGGTGAGTACATGTGGTGCTTATTTTTCCATTCTTGGGATACTTAATAGAATGGGTTCCAACTCTCTCTGGGAGAACAAAAGAGATTCTATATCACTGTTATTTCTTATAGCTGAGTAATACTCCATGGTATACATATACCATATTTTACTAATCCATTCATGAATTGATGGGCATTTGGGTTGTTTCCACATCTTTGCAATTGTGAATTGTGCTGCTATAAACATTCGGGTGCAGGTATCTTTGTCATAGAATGTCTTTTGTTCTTTTGGGTAGATGCCCAATAATGGGATTGCTGGATCGAATGGTAGGTCTACTTGAATCTGTTTAAGATATCTCCATATTGCTTTCCACAGGGGTTGCACTAGTTTTCAGTCCCACCAGCAGTGTATGCGTGTTACAGATTTTCTATGGAGATGGAGGAAAGAGAGAAAGAAAAATAAAAGGGAAGTTATGTTGTGTTAGTAGGAAGTATGCAGGAAATTCAATATCAACCATCTCTTTAACAGCCGCCTTTTCTCCTGCTCAGATTTTCTCCTGATCTCTAGAACTATGTCCATAGATGACTCTTCTCCTATGTTCCACAGGTACCTCAAAATTTGGTGTCCAAACTGAACTATTCATTTTTTCTCCCAATATATTCACCCTTCCATACATAGTCCCTGTCTTAAGAAATGGTGACGCCATTCTACCAAAGACAGAAACTCGGGAATCACCTCTGCTTATGTTTCCCACTTTCTTTCTCATCCAACAGTTATAAATGGTTTGTCAAGTACATCTCCCAAATCTCCTACCCTTTTATAGCCGAGTCCACTGCCTTAGCAGTTCTTGCTTGGATTCCTAGTTGAATAGGCTCCCTGACTCCACTGTCCTCCAACTTTAATTTAGCCTTCACCCTGCAGCCATAGCTTTTTAAATGCAAATTTGATTATGTCATTTCCCTGATTAAAATTCTTTGATAGTCCTTAATGCCCACAGGATAAATTTAGCACCCAAAATTCCTTATGATATAACTGTGTTTGCTTCTCTAATATTTCCTATTGCTATAATATAATCTGGAATCCATTCACTATATGAAAAGCAGTTTCAATGAGTCTTGTTCTGTTTCATACTTCCATGTCATTGCATATGATATTTTCATTGCTGGGAACACCTTTTTGGGTTTGGTACCCAGTTGGGGATTACATGTTCATCATAGTGAACCCTTGTTTCTTTATCTGGGAAGCTCTCCAAGACTTTTTAGTTTGAGTCATGCTTTTTCCCTAGCCCTCCTAGTATCATGTGCATAATCCTAACATTGTTTCCATCTGGGTCAGTTTAATTGTTGGTTTCTTTGTCTCCCTCACTTATTCTATGCTCTTTAGGATGAAGAACGGTGCTTTTTACATTTTTGAATCTCCACTCAGTATAGTTTCTGATATGTGATAGATGCTCACTGTACATTTGTTGAATGAAAATATAGATGTGATAATAAAAGCAGAACTTGATTGAGATGATGTATCTCTGCTGTTTGGGGCATTTGGCAATGTATAGACTTAAGAGCTGAAAGAGGATTTGATCTTAATTCAGATTTGATTTGCACCTCTGGGGCATATTGATCTTGAAAAAGTCAATAGCAATTGGAGATTACTGTAAGGGTGTATAGAAAAAGTAATACTCATATGAGAAACTGAAGAGAGGTTTCATTTTTTTTTCAGGCTTTGATATATTGATACACTTAAATTCTCCTCTCTTTCCCTACTTCCTCCTTCTCTCCCACCCTGTCTGGCTCCTTCCAAATGAGATAAAAAATAGATATATTAGAACATATATATCTTAAAATTATATATATTAAATGTATATATAAATATGTATTTATTTTAAAGATGACTATTAATATGTATGTATATTATATATAATTAAAAATCTTTTTAATATAGTGAATTTTTTAATTACAGTGTCATTCTATGTCAGTGTTGGTAATGATCAGAAAAAGAGTCTGGGGCTGGGGAGGGAAAAGGGAAATCAAGTAATGGCAAAGCCAGAATATATATTTTGAGAGCCATCCTTGGGGGAAGAGGAAGAAGCTGAGGAGTGCAGTGGGGAGGCAGAGTGAGTGCACAGGGCCCTAGAACTTTATTCCTTTGCTTGTCAAGGGGGAGGTGGTGGATGCAAGGACTGGACTGAGCCAGGGCTGTGTGGTGCTCTGGGTTCCCACATGCTCAGCTGGAGGTAGGTACCATGGACAGAGCTAAGGCTGGCTTCCTCTGTGGATTGGGAAAACATTGAAGAAACTACTACTGGGAACATTTTTTCCCCCTTCATACCAGACTAATTATGAGCATGAGAATTACCAAAAGTTTTTTCTATCTCAGTTATCTTCTGCTGATACTCTGGACCTCTTGCAGCACTGAGAATTGACAGTCAACATGTTAGATATCCCATTGTCAGCCCAACCTCTTGGGCTCTCTCCTAAATTAGAGAGAAGGCACCTAGGGAAGAAAATGTATCCAGTGCCTTCTGTGGTGTGGGGTTCATGAAAAGCTGATGTTGCTAGGCATTTGAAGGCATATATGGCGTTAGTAAAGGGCTGAGTAGGTTATCACTTCTTTCTTAGTTGTGTAAAAATGAGTGGTTATATTAAGATTGCTTTCAAGGTAACAAAACCAAACCAAACCAGGTCCTATGTTCTTCTAAGCACTAGTCCAGGCACTTTAATTTACTCTTCCTTGGTATACTCTGGCCTGAGTCTATCATCCTGATTTTACCATAGGAAAAGCTGGACTTCACAGATAGTCAGTGGCAGAGCCAGGTTCAACCCTGGGTCTGGCTGACTTGAATCCTGTTCACATTCTTTTCTCCACGCTGCCTTGTTTGCCGTCACATCTTGGCTGGCAGCAGGAAAGTCAAACCTGACAGGGTCCGTGAAGAGCCTGGAGTTTTCAGCCTGCTAGGCAAGCCCTGGTGCCATAGAGAGGTAAGTCACTGTGAGCTCTGTCATTTATTTCTGTCTACTTTAAATCTCTTATCTGTAGGGTGAAAAGCATTTACAAAGCTTTCAGAAAAATGCTTTGTGATTACCAGCACCAGGCAAGCAACGGCTTGCCTGTTTTCCACAGATAGCTGCAAAATAAGTCTTTTAGGGAGAATTATCTGCTTTCTTCCACTTAGATTCATATACAAACACACTGACAAAGAAATATGTTTTGGAAATCCCATAGTCCTAGGTATGAGCAGATGGTTTCTATCCAGGTTGCATTGAATCAGATGAAAAAAATAACCAAACAGTGAAACACAAAAAGGTAAAGTAAATATTTAGTTGCAAATAAACAAACTCCCCAAACCTACTCTAGGTGGCAAATTCCTGCTTTATGGTAATTCCCGTTAAGTCTAGGAATCCCAAGGTGTAATTCCACTGGTGTGAAGTATCAAATGTTCCTGCCAATGTGCCAAATATTTTTAAGACCTTAAGAAAATAATAAGGAAAGGGCTATTAGCTTTTTCCAGCTTGAAAAACATATCCAGCTTTCCACAACGTATACGTATTTCAAAACATCATGTCATACACACTAAATATATACAATTTTTATTTGTCAAAACAAAACAAAACGTACCTATCCCCTCTTGGTAAGGTCTACTTGGATGATATTTTTATCTCTGAAGACAGAAAGAAGATGTTAGAATTGCCATCTCCCTTGGCCTGATGAGAGGTTAATCTTCATTTTCCTTTGTACTTTCTGCATGCAGACTTCAGCTATGGGAGTAATTCTTATCAAATTGTACAGTTGACCTTCTATAAGCCGCCCCCCATTCCCCATATGATTAGAAGATTTAGTATTGCATGTGAATGTGACAATTCACGAAGCCCTAGACACCTCGTACCCTTTGCTCTAATATACCTTGTTGAAAGCATATATCTGTGATCCTTGCTGCATTCTCCAGGTGGACTGTGGGAGGCCTCAGGCCTTGAGCCTAGGCCTTGCGGCAGCTGCTGTGCTCACACTCCTCCTGCTTGAGCTTCTGGAGTTGGGGAATTCCTGAGGGAGGAAATTCTGAGTCCTTGCTAAAGAGCCAGTTTTTGTATATTCCCACTGAAAAGAATGAATATAACCTTTAAAGGGTAGAGAATCTGTTATTCTGAGGTTTTTTTTTTTTTTTTTTTTTTTTTTTTTTTATTCAAAGCCAACCGATTCCATTTGAAATATCTCTTCTTTGCGAGGTACATAGTCCTGGCTGGAAAAAGGCTTTAATAAGCCAGGCATGGTAGGGTGACTGCTCTGCTCCACTTTGCTTTGCTGTTGAAACATTAAGTGTAATCTGATGTGTCAATAGAGTCACCTCAGGTACTCAGAACCATTTTAATTCCTCTTACCGTCAAAACATAGTGTCAATACTGACATGAATTGGCATTAAAAATATATGTGAAATCACCTGGAGAACAGCACTTTTTACTGATAGGAGGTCTCTTTAAAAGCAGTATCTGTCAAAGATTCAATTTGAACTCTTTTTTGGCTTTGAATTTTACAGAGAAGCCTTTTTTTTTTTTTCCCCTTAAAACCTGACCTGCTTTGCATCATTCAAACCTATCAGTGGTGGAAAGAAGCTTTTCCTTTTTATCTGACCCCATGGGAGACGTTTTCCATTCCTAGTGTGCCCTGAAACGGATGTGCAAGATGACACATAAGTGGATGACATCACTCATGACTGGCGATTAAATACTTCTCTGGGATTCATAAGATGTGCTCAAAGGAAAATGGAAAGAGGGAGGGGCGATGCTGAGAATGCTCTTATACACTCCACCTGGGTGCATATTTTTACCACTCCACATAGAATTTTGGGGGGAATATGAATGTACAAAATGAAAGTATGTAAATATAAAAGCCTTAGATTTTAATTTTGAGGGAATACAAACTTAAAAATATATATATATTTGTCATGACATTTCATATGAATTATAACATATAATACAAGATATATATATAAATATATGTGATGTGTAATATGTACAATATATGCAATATGCAACATATAAGTGTGTTCACTTTATAGCATGTGTATGTAGTGTTCCAGATCCACAAGAAAATAGAAAACATAAGAAAAATATTTTATTTTTTGATAAATGCCATATTCTTTGCTAAGTGGCATGTAGAGATGACCTAAGTGATTTTTATATTTTATATTTTAATGTTATATTTAAAGAGGTAAAGTGATCTTTAGGCCATTATTTAGCAAATAATTCATTTATTAAGATGAGAGACCCATCGAATGTGTGCATATTGACATTTTGGCACACATGGTTGGTTGTTTTATTTTCTTGTTTTGCAAAAATCTTTGGGGAATAAATGACCTGTTGAACAGAAAAGTGAACATTATTTCACTTCAATTTTTGAAAGCAATAGATTCTATTGACAGAAGTGACCAGCTTTCTTTGCTGTTTGAAATCTGAGAGCTGGTCATTTTTTTTTTTATTCTGCTAATGTTAGCAAGTCTGGGCAGTGTGTGTGTGTGTGTGTGTGTGTGTGTGTGTATTTGGCAGCAAATCACTCAGCTGACCTTTTTCATAATCAACTACAGTAAGTGGAGTGTGTGTGCATGTGTGTGTGCCTGCACTTTTGGTGTGATGGACAGTTTGCTTAAATATATGGGAAAAGTTAATCCCTCTGCCCCTGACCTTTGGCACAGGAACCTTGTGCTTCCAGTAGAAAGTGTGGTAAATGCCAAGTCCTTTGGGCAGAGAATGTTTGCATTAATGTTTTCTATGCTGGAGCCTGAGCCATAGATTTTCTGTCAGCTATTCTTTGCACTGCTGATATGGAACAGGTTGAGCTGTATATAGAATATAGTGCCTGTTGCCATCTGTTTTGCCACCCTGAATATTTTAACCCCAGCTGGTGTATTAAAGGAGAAAGCCTTCAAGTCTCTATCATGCATGTGATTACCATGTAGTACCATAGATGAAAAAAGTCGTGCAGTTTAATGTGATTGTCAAAGGGTCAGTTGTCATGTTAATTATCAAGAGCTCTGTGATCATAATATGACATGAAGAGGGAGGAGAATGGGCATAGTACATATCAACCTTGTAAATATAGTTAGCTCTTGATTTTCGTGGAAACCTAGGGCTGTGACTCTAGTACAATACAGGCCTGGATGCTGCTCTGCATGTGCTGCTCTCTGTCTGGAATGCCTCCACGCCATGAAGAGTCTGGATTATAGGGAATACCTATTCCAAACAGGGCAAGGCAGCCCTGGAGGAATGACCCTATCTTAGAAGATGGAACATGGAGCGTCTGGATTTAATAATTGAGAAGTCATCCTTGACTCCTTTGTCTCCTCCAGAGGGACACAAATTCATTGATGCTAACATTTGAACATTCCCCAGATCAATTGTTTCCTCTCCATCTGGGTCTTCATTGCCTTTTGTCCCACTCATTTCTTGCCTAGATTATTTACCAGATTACTGGGAGATCTCTCTCCATTCCATTTTTCAGTTGATTTTTTAAAAAATGCAAATCTATCATGTATTTCAGACCTGCGTGTTGTCCTCAGATGCACCTTGCTCCCCCTCTTGCCATTCCACATACCCGTCTCTCTCCATTTCCTACACTCGTGCCTCTGAGTCATCTTTTAAATCCCAGGATACAGGTCACCTCCTCCCTGGAAGCTTCACTAATCTGATTTGAGTCCTTCTTTGGGCTCTCATGGCACCATGTACCTGTTTTGGTTATAGCCCTTTTCCTGATTTATTTCAGTTATTGCTTGACAATTGTCTTCACAATTCCTGCCTTCCAGAATGTATGCTCCTTGAGGTGAGGGACTATTTTGTTTTGTTTTGTATACCAGAGCCTGGCACAGAGTAGGTTCAGAATAAGTTTCTTAAATAAGAAGATCAAATGATCATGAATTTTAGAGTAGACTATTATATAACAGGTAGCAGTCCTGGTAGATGATCAGTAAAATGGAGTGTTTATTTAGGAGGTGGTTGGTGACATACATTCATTCTCATAATTCCCTTCCCTGAACCTCTCTCACCCCTCATCTACACAAATCTTGGCATGATCACTCAAAATCAACTTGGGATAAATAATCTACATTCTTGTATGCCACCTTCTTGACTCAATTATAATCCTTGGTGTTGGGAGAGAGAGGCCTTTCTTTCTTCTTCCTCTGATATCCAAGAGGAGATGTCTTTGAATTATTCCTGGACTTTTCCCCACCTCATTCCTTACAGTTCCCCCGGGAGTAATAAAGAGGACTTATTGATGAGTTTGGAAATGGATTTAAGCATGCATAATTTATCTCACTGTCCTCCTTTTTCTCTTGGAACATAGCTACATATCAGAGTATACATTCCACTCTGCTACCTCATGTCTTAAATCTTACAGGGCAGGCCTCACACAGGGAAGCCTGTTGTAGTCTGGTACTGCCTATAACTGGATAGATAAGACAGTCTAATTCTGATAGGAATCCACATTTACCAAACGTATAAATCATATTCTCCAATATCAGGTTTATCAGTATAAAAGCTGATAGATTGCTATCCCAGCTGTCTTACTCTTTTATTATATTTTGTATTTGTTTCCCAGAACTCAAGTGGAGAAGAAGAATGTTTTTACTAGGTTAACTCAGTTCAACACATAGAATTTGAGAGCTAGAAGAAATCTTAGCTCTGCTCCAAACTTACTACTCTTTGAAAATTTCACTTCTGCCTCCTGAAGACCAGTGGATCACTTAGAGTTATGTAGAGTCAACCATAACTGGAAAAATTAATTAGACTCATGTCTGAACAATTACCATTCTGGAATGTGGGCATTGGCAGAATATAAGTGTAAAATTGAAGCAAGAAGGCCACAGCCTTCTTACAGCCAGTTAAGCAAGAAGGAATAAAGATGTCCCTATGTGTGGGAAGGATAAGAAGAGAACAAATATGGAGATAAAATAGGTTGTAGAGATCAGTAATCCAAGAAAGAAAATTTAGCAATAAGAGCTCAGAAATCTAGGGAAGGAATTTGGAATAAAGGCCTCCAGAAGCATGATGGAGGATATCTTATATGTCATCGAGTCTAACTATACATTAATTATTTAAATCATGCTCTAAATATTGTCATTCTACAATATCAGTTCCCCACAGTATCCACCATCTTCCAGGGACAGAACCCTCACTACTTATAATCTCACTTTGTTCATTCCATCTTGGGATATCCCTAACTATTCTGCTTTGAGTGCAATCAATTTCTTTTGATCTTTAACTATGATATCACTAACTTTGATAAACTAAGTCATGGAATTTTATGGCTGAAAAGGACATAAAATGATCTTTTTTTCTTCCACACTACCTAGAATCAGAAATATTATCCTAAGGACACATGTATGATTTGATTATCCCATAGTGGGAACGGCCTTAAAAGGGAATTTGTTCTGGTACTTGCCTGTGTTGGAAAACATGGCTCCATATTTACTAGGTGAAGATCCTTGTCTTTGGCAGACATTCACCAATTTGCTTGGTCAATATTAAACAAGAAGTTAAGTCCTTCAGTCATCTGGAGATCACTTTTGCAGTTGACTCATACTGGCAGGTACCATGGTTGTGCATTCTGCTTAGAGCCAGCTGTTCTGTTGGAGCATAACTGAGGCATTCCTATGGTCATAGTAGGTGGCTTGTACTACTTACAGGGAAATATTTTTCAGACTTGTCCCTAGGACTCCCCACAAAAAGAATGTCTATATATCTCATGGTCTGTGGTGGACACTCTTGAGACTCTATCAAACACTTATTCAAATGCTTTAACAGTCCAATGACAAGAAATCTTCTTGTGGAAACATCTTATCTGTATGATCTTTCTATCTGCTATAATGGAGAAGTAGATGGCCTTTTGTTCTAGAGGGAATTCTGGTTAAATGATTCAACATTTTTAATAGGAAAGATATCAATCATATCACTTTCTTATTTTCCAAAACGTAGATTTCGTTTATTTTATATTTAATCTTTTTAAATGCATTGCTTCATCCACTCAAAGGCCAATGATGTGAAAAATTCCAGTGATGTTATAGCTCCCACTCTCTGATGTTCATTTCTACTATTTCCTTGTCATAATTTATGACAAACTTCTGCTTACTCTCATCCTTTCTTTATTGCTGATCCTTCTTTGGAGTGCCTTGGGTCTCTTTCTTCTCTTTTCCCCTTTTGGATAAGTTTCCACTTTAGCTCTCTGTCTCTGAGCTCATTTGCTACTAGACTTCTGGTTCTCTGGATTGGAATCACGTATAAGGCACATGGCAGCTTATTGCCCTTGCCAGAGAGAGGAGTTTGACAGAACCTCAATCTGTTACAGAAGTCATCATTACTGACTTGGGAATTCTTCATTTCTTACCAAATGCCTTCTTGAAGGAAGTGATATACAAGGGACTCTTGTATAAAGATTATACTATTATCCACTTCTATCTACTATACTACTATATATGAATTGCTTTCATTTTCCCTATATTAGACCACCAGGTGTCTATATACTTGGAGTAATACACTTGTCTATATACTTGTCTTTGTACAGAGGTATCTTGAAGGAGTTACACTTTAAAGTTACGCTCTCCATTTTGACTGAGACCCATTGCAAGTTATTGTAGGTTATTTCTTGATCTATCCTGGACTTGTCTTATAAAACTTTTCCATTTTTCCATATTTTCCATTTATCACTTCCTATGTTATATATAAAGCTTCAGAAACATGTGACTTTTAGAATTTAACAGAGGAAAATACTCTCTGTTTCCATGTATGCTTTTTCTTTTCTATTATGAGAAATTCACATTTCCAATATGTACCTCATTACATTCCAATTTATTTTACTCTGGTTGCCAGGAAGCTCAGGGCAAAATGTAATGGTTAAATATAGCATCTAATTTTATAGCTAGTACAAATACATTGCCCCTCTTATCTGAGTTTTCTATTTATTAATATATTTTATTAGGTTGTTTTGTGCTTGTATTTGTGTTTGTATGCTGATTGTTTTAGTTTGTTTTGTGTTGCTATAATAGAATACCTGAGACTGGGTAATTTATAAAGAAAAAAGGTTTATTTAGCTCACGGTTCTGCAGGTTGGAGAGTTCAAGAGTATGGCCTTGGCTTCTGATTAAGGCTTTTGTGCTGCATCATAACATGGTGGAGGAGATCAAAGGGAAAGCGAATGGCAGAGGTCAAAGTAGAAGCAAAAATATGGAAAGAGAGAGAACTCAAGGGGCGTACTGGCTTTATAACAAACCACTCTTGGTAGGACTAATCCATTCTAGTAAGAACTAATCCTGTCTTGCTGCAGTGAGAACCCACTCATTATCTTGTTAACAGCACTAAGCCTTCATAAAGAATCTGCCTCCAAATACCTCCCACTGGGCCCTGCCTCCCAACACCACCACATTGGGGATCAGGTTTCAACATGACTTTTGGTGGAGACAAAACAAACTATATCCAAACCATAGCACCAATAATCTCAAATTCATTTTTTTGAGTCAAGAGACATATGTAGACTTATAACACCTTCCCTGAACAGCCCTGTTTCTTGTTTGGGAAAGATGTGGTAGAGCCCTTGGATACTGGTGGTGTACATGGCATGCCATTAGATCCTCTAAGTCATGTCCAAACCAAGCCCAATAAACAAAAAGTTGCCCCTTTCTTCAGTTCTAGTGCTTTATTGTTGAGGAAAAAATCTTCTTCTACAAAGTATGGGGTCTTTAAGGACAAATAAGTTTACACAGGCCATTGGAGGTTGGGGAATGTACAAATTGGGTGACCAGGAAATGCTTTATGGCAAGAATTCCACTTAGCATGGGATCCAAACTATGGATAGATTTGAGTACCTAATACAGAGAAATGAGGGCAATGTCATACTGGTAAAACTGGTCGCCCTACCCCTCTGCAAAGGCCTGATTTATAGTGTTTGCCAGTTTCCATGGTGTAAATACTTCTACCATGGCCAATGTCAAGCTGTGAGTGATTTAACAGCTGGCTTGCAAAGTTATTGAACATTGAAAAATTAACTGTCATAAGTCTGTGTGAATCCAGTTTAGCATACCACTAGATGAAGGCTTTATAAGGATGTGATACTGTGAGCAAGAGTTCAGATTTTGGTGGTCTTGCTTAAGGAACAGAAAACAGTCCAGACTGGCTGCATCAGGAGGTTGGGAGATGATGACAACATATAAGATTTAATTTGGGGCAGAATTTGGAGGTCTTTGCTGTGCACCTGGGCTTTATTCTTTAGTGGGAAGCTGTTGAGTACTTTTTAATAGAGGAATGACAGGATGAAATTAATATTATTTTATGAAGATTGACCTGTTAATAGTTATATGTTGGGTGATTTTAAGGGAGTAGAGGGGAACAGAGAAGGTAGGAGTTAGATGTGAAGTGGTAAGGGACCAGATTTAGGGCAGAAGTGCTAGTGTGTGAAGGGAAGATAGGAGGAAGGGAGGACAGTGGGGACATACATCTCAGCTCACATGGCCTCAGCTGGATTTGCTTGAAATTTTGGATTGGAATCAAGTGAGGGCTCACTTACATGTTTGGGGCTTGCTGTTGGCTGTTACTAGAACTTTTAGCAGGGCTGTGGAGAGAACACCTATACAAAGTCTTTCCATGTGGCTGCTTGGCTTTATTACAATATAATGGCAGGGTTCCAAAAGCAAAAATCCAAGGGAGAGAGCCAGATAAAAACCACATTGCCTTCTACAACCCAGCCTTGAGAATCACATGATGTCTCTTCTGCTGCATTCTATTCATTGAGTCCATCACAGAAGTACACCTAGTTTTAAGGGGAGGGAAATTAAGACCCCCACCTATTGATGGGGAATAGCAAGGCTCTGAAAGACCATGTGAGAGTGTCACATAGGAGTTTCTCAGTAAGTGATTACTGTTATTATACGGGTTTAAATGCCTGCAAGGAAACAGTTTTCCTCTGAAATATGGTGATTATTTCAGTAAATGCCTGGTATGGGTTCAGTAACAGTGGTTGTACAGCACTTATAAAGTGAATGGTAGGATTACTATTTGGTGCTATTGCACTAGACCAAAGACAGTTCCACTCTCTGAGAAAGGGGAATAAGATCTTACCTTTATAATGAGGCTGTTTTTATATTAACTGGGGAAAAGTGACATCATAATTATTAAAAACTCTTACTGAAAGCTTATCACTGGACTCAGTAAGTCATTTTTATACATGATCTCATTTAACACAAATAAAACTAGGCAATATTATTAGCCTCATTTATAAAAGGTAAAACAGAGGTTCTGAGATGTGAGATGATTTGCCTGGGATCACATTGTTGAGTAATGAAACCTGAATTCAAATCTAGACCTGTGCTCTTCATCTTTTTCATGAGGTATCTTGTATCACTTTTCCATGAGGTAGAAAAAGAACTAGAATAGAACTAGAGCCTTCATTTTAACTGCAAAGAAATAAGTGTCTAGGAGTGAGACTGCTGGTGTTGCACATGAGATGATACAATGTGGCAGTGGAGAGGGATTCCAAAAGTGACAGATTTAGGCAAATGCCCTGGAAACTTCCCTGTCCTTTGGATTAAAATGTAGGTTTCAAA
Organism: Eulemur rufifrons; assembly: GCF_041146395.1. Taxonomy (NCBI): domain Eukaryota; kingdom Metazoa; phylum Chordata; class Mammalia; order Primates; family Lemuridae; genus Eulemur; species Eulemur rufifrons. The sequence goes on from NC_090989.1 coordinate 243,765,337, forward strand.
TTAGAATATGGAATGAGGTCGATCCATAAGATCTTGAAGACATGATTGCGGAAGAGTATAACCATCTTCACACATCTGTTTTAGCACTAACAATATTAAATGTTAAAAATTTGCTTATATATCTGCTTCTCCTAGTAGGCTCTGTGCTTTTGGCAAAATGTAGTATGTAGTAGATTGTCAATCTATGTCTATAAAACTAAATAGTTTTATACTGCACACTACCCTTTGACTCTGTTTATTTCCATTTCATTTCCAAATGTAAAACTTCTTCAAAGTTTCAGTGTGTTTTAGTGTTTCCAAGTGGAACCAATGCATGAGATACTTCTCTCTTTTATCATTCTTAGTCCAATGAATGAAAGAGGGAGAAGCACATCCATGAATGCCTATTTCTTGGTTGTAACAATACTGATGGGAAAAGGAAGATAAATCACAGGGCATTGGAGGCAATACTCTGTTATGGTTCTTAGAGAAAGTAATAATCCTTGTCCATAATGCTATATAGGTATCCCTCTGCAATATGAATTTGGAAAGAAGAGTTCAGTATTTCATCTGAACAGTTAGAAAATTGTTAGAAACTTTATGACTTCATATTCTTTGAAGTAACCAATTTATTGTATTGTTGTGACATTTTATCTGTTTTTATATTTTGACATTTATGTGATTAGCACCTCTCATGATGGCTGAAATTACACATAGACTAAGAGGACTCGGGTGTAACAAAGATATTTTCCAATTTTTCTGGAGATTAATTTCTCCCTCTCAAATCTACAAAAGTAAACTCAAACTTAGTTTGATTTTGTACCCCAAAATCTTTTCTAAGCTATAATTAGAGATGAAAATTAAGATATCAATGAAAAATACACTCTGATTCATGACTTCTGAAAGAGGAGTTCTTTTCCCCAGGCTGCTTCTGAGTTCCTTTCTTTTTTTTTTTTTTTTTTTTTTTGAGACAGAGTCTCACTCTGTTGCCCAGGCTAGAGTGAGTGCCGTGGCATCAGTCTAGCTCACAGCAACCTCAAACTCCTGGGCTTAAGCGATCCTACTGCCTCAGCCTCCCGAGTAGCTGGGACTACAGGCATGC